>NC_056744.1:625637710-625742710 GCF_019279795.1 Protopterus annectens
AGCGGGAGTGTGTGGGGGGTGCAGGGGGGCTTGCCCTCCTGCCTTCAGCTTTATTGTGTTATGTCCCCGTTGAAAGCTCTCATTGACAGCCTTTCGATGTTTTGCTGGTTCGATGTAACCAGTTTGATGTAATGTGATTTGATATTTTGCCGTTTCGATATTCCGATATAAACCCACCTAGAATCACTATTGGAGAAAATAAGGTTAGACAATGATTATAATACATGTACAGCAATAACGGCAAATGCCATGCAGTATATAGGCATAAACAGAATTTATTAATGGAAATTCCTAAGGAAATGGAGTGTACATATCCTCCCTGGTTAAATCAACTTCTTCCTGCCTACTAAACATGTTTCTGCAGATTGATTGGAAACTCTAAATTCATGTATGTATGTGCATACAGTGTGTGAATGATATGTAAGAGAGGCAATCTACTTATGTTCTCTGCTTGTCTACTTGCCTAGTAAACCCTGTGGATAGTATTGGCTTTTCACGGAACTGCTAATCGAGTCAGATCAGATGCAACTCAACAAATATGGATGGAATAGATAAAATGTAATATGGCACCAACATTTTTCACTATTGTACGTCAGCCTTTTATTAAGCTGTTTTCTTTTCATCTAGCATTTTGTGTGTTCTCTAAATACACACATTTTTTATTACAGAGACCAGAGCTGAAAACTCTTAACACAAAAAGTGACACAAACTTTACCAAAAATTCATGCAAGATACTTGATTTGGTTGCAGAAACTGTATATTAGTACTGCACAATAAACTATGCTGTTTTAGTCACTTCTAGACTGGGGAGGTGCACATAACTTTCAAACATGGCTACTACCTCTCATAATATGAAACAAATGGACAACTGGAACACTTTACACTTACTACAGCTAGTTTACAGGATAGTTAAAATAAGTTACGTTATACTTATAACATTTTCTTTTAACATGATTCAGTATAATTTACCATGAGTGTCAGTTAAAAAAAATGTCTTAACGAATGTCTGGTAGAGTTTTTTTACTGTGGGATTGTGTGAAAAACATGGAATTTTTAAGTCTCAGAATGAGAAATGTTCCTCATAATGAAGTACACTCCAGGGATATGCTAGTGCAAAAGTGCCACTTTAAAAATACTTTCATTACAGTATTTTTTTCAGCTGCTTTTTAGCTGTAATCCTTCACAATACTGATTTTTCTGAAATAAAGGCTGAGGCTGTGGACTATCAAATGATATGCTGCTAGTCTGAAATTTACTGAAGAAAAAAATAAGATAGTTAGGTATCAAGCAAACTCACTGATGTTCCAAAATACCAGCCTCCTAACAGAGGCGCCAGAAGCTGTTGAAGACTGGGGGGAGGCGGAGGGTGAGAGGGGCACTTAGTGATCTAAAAAGGGCAATTTTTTAAAACTATTTGCTACCACAACATAGGTTCACTTGGAGGACATTTTAAGCTTAGCCAATTTCCCCTTTGGTGCTTGAATTAACATTTCCTGATTGGTCTTACCTATCCCATGGCTGATAGTTGTATATTAGCCCTAGAGAGAATTGCTATGCTCATACCATATATAATTTGAGGGGACCCATGTAAGGGATGCAGCATTTGGGAACTGCCTCTATCCTTTAGTGGCATGAGGGGCAATCTTGGAGTACATTTTCTATTACCCATCCTTAGATCCAGGTTGCATTTGAATATGGACAGGTATGAGCTTTGTTTTACTTGAATGGAGAGTCTGTTCTAGCCATCTCTCCACAACATTCAGTTTAGATACCTGGACTGAGTATTTCTGATGCAATTTGACTTGCATTAGGTCCATTAGTATCAGGTCAGAGGATGCCTTGTATGCCAGACACAGGTCAAATCTAAGCACTCTGTAGGATAATGACTATAGCGGTAAATTTTTGAGGTGGTCCACGCTAGACCTATTGTTTAGGACTTGTATTCTTTCAGTAAGGTGCCTCTGTGGGTATTCCAATTGTTGCATGGGTCTGGACAGATACATGCCAAAGTGGGCATTATAGGTTCATAGGTTAGTAATAAGCTAATTGCCCTTGCGAGCCATTTTAAGAGTAGCCAATTATCTCTTGTGAGACTCAAACCCTGCACCTTGTGTTTGTAAGGCAAACACCTTAACCATTAGGCCACCCTGCAAAATGATTGACCTAATGAGGGCTTTGTAAAGGGGACAATGACATCTCTATATCTAGTCGCAATCAATTTGTTTATAAACTGTGCAATATAGAAAGACTTTGACTCTGGGCACATAGTGGTCAAAATTTAGGTCACTGTACACATAAGTTCCCAAATGCTAAACAACTGCGTCAGTTCTCAGGAGGTATTGTCAATTTGGCAGTTCCCTGGAAGAGATGACTTTCCAAAGCATACAATAATGTATTCTTTGGAGTTTAGTTTCAATTCATGATTCTGGCACCAGTTATTGTTTGGGACAAAGGCAGGGTAATAGATTGGGCCCCCGCAGAGCAGCCCATCCTACAGCAACCTCCTACAGCTCCAGCAGCAGCCCCCTCCCCAGTCACTCCAGTGTTCCATTACTTGGCTATTTCTCCTCAGTTACCATAAACACTGTTCAAACCTAAATGAGAAAACATCTCACGAATCAGCAAAACTCTCACAGGATTATAGAATGTTACTAGGCTATTGGCCCTGAGGCCCTTATAAGCCTGGCCAAGAGTTTAGCCCATGTTTAGACAAGTCACAGTTAAAGATCCCAGCACATACTTACCCTTTTGCTGCACATAGCAACAAGAAAAGGGCTATCTGGATCAGGCCAGACCACCTGATTATCAACCATATTAATAAATAAAGCAGATGAAAGGAACAGGAAAGTGATAAGATGGAGGAACAGTATTTAGGGATCATTGATTTAACTGTGAGTATACCAAATAATGTTGAACTAAAGCCCACCCCAGGATAAAAAAAAATAAGTAGAGAAGATTTAAGAACTGACACACAATATGAGGTAATGTTTAATCACCTTAAACCATGGCCGGCCTTAGGCAGGCCCCCCTAGACCGCCCTAAGGGTGCCGTGCAGAGCAGGGCTTTTTTTCCATTTATTGGGTGGGTGTAGTAGACCAGGTTGGGGGCACCTGGGTGGTGTGTGGGGGACGCTGTGGAGCCGTTTTGCCTAGGGCACCAGCTGACCTAAGGCCGCTGCTGCCTTAAACCTACTGAATACTGCAGCTTTGATTTAACTGTGTAAGTGCCCGATTACTAGCAAGGGTGTACATTTCAAAGACAAAATTAGAAGTCTGAATAAAAATATATGGTGAGATGCCTTTGAAAGAAAGAGAGTGGTTTAGGGTAGAAGTTACTTGCATAAAGAGACAATAAAGAAACTTGTGGGGGGCACTATAATAATGGTATAAAATAATGGAGGAGTTAAGAAGCAATAAGAAAATAAAGAGATAGAAAAGTTAGAATGGTCATTCAGGAGGTGAGAGGATGATGGACAAGAGAAGAAGCAAGTCTGAAAGAAAGACAATTTTTTGTGGGAAGTGAAAAGTATGATAAAACATGTTCAAATAAATGCCAGAAACAGCAGTCCACAGTCCGACGTAAAACTACTAATCAAGTGACTCATGCTCGAAACAAAACACACTGCCCAGCTGATAAAAATATAACCAAATCATATGAAAACATATAAAACTAACTCTTAAAACACTAAGCACAAAATACATGTAATAATGTAAGTAAAAACAAATCATATGTGCAGGGGAGGTTACACAAACAGCCAAACAAGGCACAGTGGAACTTTTATTAACAACAAAATGTTCCCATCCCAGAAATGTTGGAATGTCTAGTTACTGTACACTCATCAGCCAGATGTAGCCTACACAAAAATATTCTGCCTTCATAAACTACTCTACTCTGTCATTCATATAAAGCAGTGGAGAACTACATCACAGATACTAAAAGAGGCACTGATATTTAACACAGCGACTGGCTACAGGTCTTTGCAAGTAATGTTTCTGCTCTCTCCTTACCGTAGTGAAAGTTGCCCACATCTGGGTCATAAAAAACACCACAGTCCTTGACATAATGGCACCAACAAGTTAAAAACCAATGGAAATTTCACAAAGAGAAATAAACCCAAACAAACGGGTTAAATATTCATTTACAGCACTGACCAACCGCCATTAGAACAAAACATAGCATTTTACTTTAAGTATCTCAAACGGCGTACCTCATCTTTCATCTTGCCATCGGCTGCACCCTTTCTCTTCTGGCAGCAATGATCAGCACTCAGGGAAACAGCGTAATTCTTAAATTTAAACATAAAAAATGAGAAGTTATGTACTTACCATAACGTTCCATGTTAGCTGTCTTCTTCTCGCCTTCTTTCTTGCTGGATGGGTTCGGAGCCAAACCTCGGCTCCAACTCGGCCTATTACCAAAGCTCGAGAGCTATTTTTCACCGGCTCGAGACTATACTATGTCCCATAATGCTAGGCGTCATATACCCAGATCTCGTTTGATAGCTAACGCTATGGACATACATGTCCCACCACAATAGAGAAGATATCTGGCTAAACATATGTATATATATCCTCTTCTACATATATCTCTTACAAGGGCTACCAAAAGGGAGCAAGAGAGCTAGTGAGGAGATAACTCTGGTGACAAAAAACATCTCACAAGATACTCTAGGTCTTGCCAGGCTAGGGGGATGGAGGGTGGGACGCAAGAAAGAAGGCAAGAAGAAGACAACTAACATGGAACGTTATGGTAGGTACATAACTTCTCAATGTTAAGTTGTCAATCTCGCCTTCATTCTTGCTGGATGGGACAGCGTCCCTAGCACCTTAGTCCTGGGTGGCTCAATGGAACAGACTCTTGAGTACGGTGGAACCAAAATCAGCCCGACTTCTGGAGGCCATGTCCAGTTTGTAATGAGAAATGAAGGTATGAGGAGAGGCCCATGTGGCCGCTGCACAAATGGAATCCATTGGCAACCTTGCCTGAAAAGCTACTGAAGAAGCTAGTGCTCTGGTTGAATGAGCTCTAGGCTTAGTAGGGAGCTCCTTATAAGAGAAGTCAACCATCTGGACAAGGTTACTTTGGAAACTGGGAGGCCTTGCTTCCCTTCCACGTAAGACAGGAAGAGCTGGTCTGATTTCCTCATCTGCTTAGTTTTATCCAGGTAGAAACGTAATTGATGGTGAACATCCAAACAATGTAACTTTCATTCAGCTCTATCGGTATAATTTGGGAAGAAGACAGGAAGATCGATGGTCTGATTCAGATTTTTCTCAGAGAGTACTTTGGGTAAAAATGAAGGATTAGTTCTAAGTGAGACTCTATCTTTGTGAAAAACAAGGTAAGGAGGACAAACACAAAGTGATTAAAGTTCCGACACCCTTCTTGCTGAGGTGATAGCTACTAAGAAGAGTGTCTTCCATGAGAGCAATTTTAATGAACAGGAAGCCACTGGCTCAAAAGGAGGGAGAATTAAGGATGACAGTACCAAGTTTAGGTCCCACGGTGGGGGAGGATCTTTTACCAGGGGCCTAAGTAAGAGAGTTCCTTTTAGAAAGGCCTTGCAAAGCTTGTGAGACATAATGCTAGTCTCTGACAAGCCAACATGGAAATTGGCAATAGCCGCCAGCTGGACTCTGATGGTGGCTGAGGAAGAGCCCATTTGAAAAAGTTCTGCCAAAAACTCAGGAACTGTTTGGACAGGAGCTGTAAAGGGGTCCACTTGTTTTTGCCCTACCCAAACAGAGAAACGCATCCATTTGCTAGCATAAGTCTTTCTAGTAGTAGACTTGTGAGAAGCGAGGATAATGTCACGAACTGACTGAGAAATTAAAGGAAGCCTGGCTAGGGTTGGAAGTGGAGCAACCAAGCTGTGAGGTTGAGAGATCAAAGGGATTGATGCAGCCCACCCGATTGATGGGGCAAAAGATCTGGTACTGGGTCCAGATGCCAGGGCTGTTCCAGTAGATGACGTTGCAGGAACGGAAACCAAATTTGTCGAGGCCAGTAAGGGGCAATGAGGATCATTCTGGATCTCAAGGCAGTTGCTTTCTGGACTAACTGAGTAATTAAGAGAAAGGGGGGCAAAGCATACAGAAGACCCTGGGGCCAATTGTGGACTAGAGCATCTCTGGGGGGGAGACCTGGGAGAGGGAAGAGGGTGAAGAAGTCTTGACACTTGCTGTTTTGAGGGGTTGTGAAAAGGTCGCAGCAAGGTTGACCCCACCTTCGGAAAATTTTTTCCGCTACTAGCTGATTGAGAGAGACCACTCGTAGGGCATGAGAATGGCCCTGCTCAGTCTGTCCGCTATGACGTTGGACTTCCCGGGAATATGCATTGCTACCAGAAACCGTTGAGAAGAGATCGCCCACTGCCAAAGTCTGAGTGCTTCCCGACATAGGGGGTAGGACCTGGTTCCGCCCTGCTTGTTGATGTACCACACTACAGACATATTGTCTGTCTAAACCGCTATAGTCCCGGAGGGTAGAGAGTCCTGAAGGGCCTGCAACGCTAAAAGTACCGCTCCCATTTCCAAGACATTTATGTGCAGATGGCATTTGAAGGGTTGCCAAGTGCCCTGGACTGTCCTGCCCTGAAAATGCCCCCCCCCCCACCCAATCAGGGAGGCATCCATTGTCACAGTGGCAACAGGAGGAGGAGGAAGAACAACAGGTCTGCCCTGGAGTACCTGAGGGGAGACCATCCACCAAGAGAGGTGTCTTTTGCATGACTGAGTGATTAGAATGTTGTGTGACATGGGGAGCTGTTGAAAGGACCACTGGGAAAACAGCATCCACTGTAGGATCTGCATATGAAAATGAACTAGGGGGAGTAAAGTGATTGCTGCTGCCATGAGACCAAGTGTTTTTAGCACAAATCTGGCTTGTACCCTGCTCTCCTGTAGTAGGATCTGAACATGGCTGCGAATGTCTGAAACTCTTTGTGTAGGTAGTTTTGTTGACAGCTCCACCATGTTTAAAATGGCACCTATGAAGGTAATAGACTGACAAGGCGACAAGGCAGACTTTTTTAAATTTATAGAGATGCCTAGCGCATTGCACGTTTGTACAGCGTAATCTCTGGATTGGAGTAGTTGGTGCCTGGTGGTGGCAGTAAGGAGCCAGTCATCTAAATATGGAAACACCTGAAATCCTTGTCTTCTCGGGTGAGCTGCAACCACTGCCATGCATTTGGTAAACACCCTGGGGGCTGTGGTGAGGCCAAAGGGCAGGGCTGTGAATTGGTAGTGACTGTCTCCCAGCCAGAAGTGGAGAAACGTTCTGGAGCGCCTGTTCATCTTGATATGGTAGTACGCATCCTGAAGGTCTATAGAGCACATCCAATTATCCTGACCAAGGAAGGGTAGAATGGACTGTAGCGTGACCATCCGGAACTTCATTCTTTGAACCAATTTGTTCAGCCTGCTGAGATCCACTATAGGTCTCCAGTCCCCTGTCTTTTTTGGTACCAAAAAGAACTTGGAGTAGATTCCGGATCCTTGTTGGTCTGCTGGGACTGGCTAGATGGCCCTTTTTCTTAGCAGCTTTGAAATTTCTAGTGCTGCTTGATCTCTCAGACCGGATGGAACATCTGGAAGGGGCCCTTTTGGCTGATGTGGGGTGTGAATAAAGGGAATTTTGTAACCCTCGGATATGATCGACCGTACCCATTTGTCTTGCGTGAGGGAATGCCAGGCTTCTGGGTACAGTGATAGTCTTCCCCCGACTGCCTCCGAAGGTGGACAGTCGGGCAGCTCCTCAGGGGTGCTGGGAGGGTTTGTCAGAGAAAGATTTTCTGTTACCCTGATTTTGGGGACCCCTCCCGCCCCTAGGGCGACACCTATTATTGTTCCCTCCTCTGCCTCTGGAGGGAAGCTCACCACATGCATCAGGCAGTACTCCCTGGGGTTTCCGGAACCACATTTTTCCACCCTTTTGACCCTTAGGGTATGGTCTAGAAGGGGTAGAAAAATGGATTCCCACGGCAGAGAGAGTCTTGCCTTCCTGCTCGCACCTGGTCAATGTATCCTTCACTTGAGGTCCAAACAAAGCAGAACCGTCAAAGGGGGTGTTAGTGAAGGACGCCTTGAAGGGGTCAGCAAGGTTGCAAAGCCGCATCCAGGTGTGTCTCCTTAGAGCAACGCCCGTGCCTGCAGCCCTACTCACTCCATTGGCAGCATAAGAAATGAGCTGCATGGAGGAGTTTACAATAGAGTTCAGGGTCCCCAGCTGGGAGTTGATCTTTTCCTGAGACCCTGCAGCTGATGGGTCCTGTAAGGTATCACCTAGTTCTTTGAGAAGGTCTCTCTGAAGACAGGTGAAATGGCACAAATAATTCAGCGAACGCATGGTGAAGGTCGCTGAAGAAAACATCCGCTTACCGTACCTATCCATAGTCCTAGATTCCTTATTAGGAGGATGGACAGGAACTGAAGGGTCAGCCAGCTCCTTCTTATTGGCCGCCGACACCACCATGGCATCAACGGGGTCGCCCTTAGTGAGAAACTGCTTGTCCGAAGGGGCTGTTATACATTTAGTGGGCCTCTGGGGAGTTGGTTCCATAGTATCCAGAGCCGTCCATGCCTTCCGAGCCACCACCTCCATGAGTGGGTTGAAAGGCGGGGACACCCAGGAGGTGGAAGGGCGAGAATCGAACGCATCCAGGTACACCGACTCGTCCTCGGAAGGGTTGAGGGCAGACCAGTTCCCCCTCTGTTTAAGGATCTCTAGAATGTCAGAAAATGAGACATCCTCAGAGGGGGACCTTGGGGACCCTTCCGAATCATCCAGGTTGGTGTCAGATGTCACTGACTCCGGGGAGTCCACGTGCTTCCTCTTACATGTCCTCTTCCGAGGGGGCTCCCCCACAGGATCAGGGGAGGCCTCAGAAGAGGAGGATACACCCAATGGGGCGACCCAGAGCATTGGGTCTCCACGCTTGGGTTCGGGAAGGTAGGCAGAGGCCGAAGCAGGCACCATGGAAGGAGGGGCTGATGGGGTCAACCGTGGCACCAGTATAGGAGCCAGCATGCTCCTCATGACCTCAAAGGTGCCCCTATCAGGCAGGGAAGAGGGACCCACCTCCGAAGAGATGAGAGCTCCTCCCGGCACTGAGAGGGATGGCTCCGAGGCCGATGTCGGGGCCAAACTCACCTGCGCCGATGCTCCGAGAGGGAGAACGGGGTCGGACAAGGGTCTGATGCCACTTGCCCCCTCGGAACCGACGAGGGAGTCCCGGCACCCAGATCCCTCCAAGGATGGAGTCAATGAAGGGATTGGAGCGATGGAGGAACTGATAAGGGTGGAATTGGTTCCGACGCCCCCACGGTACCAATCCCAATGGCCTCCAGCTCCGAGCTCAAAGGAATAGTCAGAGAAGGAACTGGAGCAGGCGTTGGGGAAGCCGCTGTCTGTTGAGATGGGCTATGCAATAACTGGGCGAGCGCCTGCAACTTCAAAAGCCTACTGACTACCCTCTCGAGGTCATGGTCCGAAAGCCTGGAAGATCTAGAGGAGTGAGACCTATGGCTCCACTCCAACAACAAAGGGGACTTCGGAGCTGACCTGACTGACTCCAGTGAAGGAGACCGGGAACGCTTTCAGCTTAGAGATGGCTCCGACACCAAAGTCGGAGCCGACTGAGGCCTCGATGCATCGGTTCCAGCCGGAACCGATGAGGCAGAAGAAGGTCCGCTCGGCACTGGCTCCAGACCTGGTGCCGATGGTTTGGCGGGCTTAGAAGGTTTTCCTGGAAGAGGCTTGGTAGGAGAACCTTCGGGCTTTAATAAGCCCCTTAGAATGAGCTTATTTCTGTGTTCCTGCAGGACTCTTGGGCTAAAAGCATGACAGATGGAACAAGAGTCCTGCAGGTGCACAGGACCCAAACAATACACACAAGAAATGTGACCGGCTGTCAGAGACATCTTCTGACAGCACGAGTCACACTTCTTGAATCCCAATATCTTGGTATCCTTAGACATGATACCACAGGAACGGGACAAAAAAGGTCTAGACAAGTATGCTGACACAACCGATACACACACAACACTCGAAAAGACACTCTCACAGAAAAAATTAAGTTTACTACAGTAAACAAAACAAAATTCCACACACACACACTAAATGGAACCTGTACGAAAAACTACTACAAAAAGGGGGGGGGGCCTAACCCCTTAAAGGTGGAAAGAGTAAGGAAAACTATTAATAAAGGAGGAGAAGACTAGTTGAGAGACTACTAACACTACTAGGAAAAAACTCAGGGAAAAATACCTATCAAAAACTAACTAGAAATATCAAAAAATCTTAAATACTACCTGGAGCCGGTGAAAACGCAACCTCGTAGCTGAAGCAGCAAAAGAGATCTGAGTATATGACACCTAGCATTATGGGACATAGTATAGCCTCGAGCCAGTGAAAAATAGCTCTCGAGCTTTGGTAATAGGCCGAGTCGGAGCCGAGGTTCAGCTCTGAACCCATCCAGCAAGAATGAAGGCGAGATTGACAACTTAACATCAAACATTTAACTGTCGCGCGCTTGTGTTTAAATGCAAGTTAGCGTGCGACGCACGCTGCACGCATGGATCCTCAATTACCTATGTCTCGTCATTAAGAGACAGGTCTTGCAGCTGTAAAAGTGGGGGGCACCCCTCCCCCTCACTCTGTGGTTCCAGCACCCTCCTAAGGCATGTATGAGACAGACTTTATCCCATGACAGCTCCCTTAAAACAGATGTCGTGCCAGGCAAAAATGGTAGGAGAAAAAGTGACTAATATAGTACCAAAGCATAGCTTACCTAAGTGTGGGTACAGACTGCAGTGTGGATGGGGGATGGGGGAAGCTGGTAAACATACATCCACGCTATCATGAAACCACAGACAGCTGTTAACAATATCATTTTATATGCATATGCATACATTTAGTTTACAAGGTGAGTACTGCTGTGACTTCTCAGACCCATTCCACAGGTCACTAATGAATTAATATCCAGGAGTCTAATGGTTCTACTTAGCCACTGTGATCCTGCCATATTATGAAGCACTCCCCAGAAACTGACTGGGTTTGTCTTCACCTATAATGTCTGTTCTGGTCAGTTGACAGAGGATAACGCTGTTCAAGGCCATTTAATTTAGCCCATTTACTTACATCTGATTTACAATGAGAAGTAAAAAGACAACACCGAAGTACTGTGTCGAAAGATAAACCAGGAACGAATGACCAAATGAAATAATTGCGTTTATTCTACAAATAACAAAATACGTATTGTGAGCGCTTTCAAATAATAGAATATTATACTTCATCAGACAAAGATCTAACACATTCTGTTCATTTTAAACTTTCAAATAATGGTGTCATCATGATGTAATTTCCTTTGTCTTAATTAATTTCTTTCCAAGTCAAACAATACATCTTACAACGTCACATTCACTAACATAAACAATTAAAAAGCGAATACTAAATAAAAATTCCCTATTGCCCTCAGCAGCCTACCTACTATAAATATATGTATGTTCTTATATAAAATACTTAAAATGCAAATATAAAATTTATGTGCATCTGTTATTATATATAAATTAATTAACTTAGCCATTAAATACATTGCACCTTAATGTCAATACGCCATAAAAATATATATATATTTCTAATATTCTAAAAACTGTGTACATATATATATATATATATATATATATATATATTCTGTTGCTACTTTTTATCTCTATCACCTCTTCTATTGATACAGCATTTTGTTATGAATAATCTACTTTAGCAGTTTCTATATTTCTATTGATCTATCTTTAATGATGGCAAATTTTATTTCTTTTTAATGCTTTTAATTTTAGTAAAGGTGCTATTTGAGCTACGCTCATTAATACCTGGCCACGTGCCTGCTTGCAACCTCACTTGCCATTCTATTTCTTTAGTTTCTAAAAGTACATTCCATGCTTTTTTGTCATCAATTATAACTTGGTCTACAATAGTGTAGGTGAATGAATGGTCTGGGCGACTATTAATATGTTTTGCTAAAGCATTATTCATATTCAGTTTTTTTATTGCATATTCATGTTCATATATGTGCTGAGATAATTTTCTTTCGGTTTTCCCTACGTAATAGGCCAAGCAGAGTTTACATTTACTTAAATAAAACTACAGCTTTTGATTTAAAATTATATCTACCATGTATTTCATGTTATATTTCTTACTGAAAACTCAGTGCCAACTTCTATTTTGTGGCACCATCTGCAAAAAACACATTTTTTCATACCTAGGTGCAATGTATTTAATGGCTAAGTTAATTAATTTATATAAAAAAACAGATGTACATACATTTTATATTTGCATTTTAAGTATTTTATATAAGAAAATACATATATTTATAGTAGGTAGGCTGCTGAGGGCAATAGGGAATTTTTATTTAGTATTTGCTTTCTAATTGTTTATGTTAGTGAATGTAACGTTGTAAGATGTATTGTTTGACTTGGAAAGCAATTAATTAAGACAAAGGAAATGACATCATGATGACACCATTATTTGAAAGTTTAAAATGAACAGAATGTGTTAGATCTTTGTTTGATGAAGTATAATATTCTATTATATGAAAGCGCTCACAATATGTATTTTGTTATTTGTAGAATAAATGCAATTATTTCAGTTGATTGTTCGTTCCTGGTTTATCTTTCGACACAGTACTTCATTGTTTTTACATCTGATTTAGTTGAATGTTGTACCAAATGAAACATCTGTGGGTGAAATGCATTTTTGTAGTAAAATTTAGGTTTAGAGCTAGGGATTGTGTTTGGGTCAGTAATACTGGGTGTGATGTTAAGGTTAAGCATATGGTTAGGTTAAGGTTAGGTCTAGGGTTAGGGATAGGGCTAGATATAGCTTAGGACTAGGAGTACTTTAGTAATGTTTCTGTGACTCTGATAATTAATGTACAAAAATCAAATATATTAGCCATTGAGCGCACATCATTGCTTAACTTCTGATTTTAGCACCTAACTTAAAACTTTAAGACAGAAATGCTGTCATTTTGGGTTATACTATCTGCTTGATCAGGTCTGATACTAAGGTGCTCTGTCTATTGCTTTCTTACTCATCCCACCGCTTGGGATCTCAACTACTTCAAAGGACCTGTGAGAGTTTTTTTATTCTGCAAGACATCACTAAATCCCACCAGTTTCAAGTCACTGTATGTGATTTTCTTATTTTTGTCAAATCAGCAGAGCAGGGTACAAGATGCAACTCAAAATGTATATAAGATTTGGTTCTTTACTGTATTAGTGGGAAACTGTTTCATGATTTCAGTTGTGTACTGTTCAGTGTTGCTGTTTGCAGAAAACAGCAGTAAACTGGTTCTGGTGCAGTATTATGTGTAGGGAATGAGAAGTGTGGTTTTTAACTTGTTACAGTACAGTTTAAATAACAAAGAGTGTAATTTCATCTGACCAAACTGAGCTGAAATAGCAGTTAATTGGTGGTGCAGAATCAGTATGTGTGGTTGGAAGGGGACTGGTAGTACTTCATTTAGATTGTAGCTTGACCACTGATTTGCACTGTCTCCTCCGCAGTGCCCATAATACACATGTAGTACTGCTTCTAATGATGAAATCAAGCATCATATGCACCAGTGAGCAGATGCTTCTTAGCAAACACCATTAATTAGCTATCGTCTCATCCACCCTGCACACAACTGTCTATCAAAGAAAGTTTAGCAGGATCTGCCTGTGCTGACCGAAGGATCCGCACTGTTGGTTGTTGGAAAAGGCAGTTATCAGAAATTAGGGTTTCGGTCATTTTTCTTTTTCACTAACTCATAGTTTAATCTTGGATTTTTGGCATTAGAAACATTTCAGGCAATAACAAAGATAGACAGTGTTGTCATAACTGCAAATATTACCTTGATCTGACCACGGAACTGTAAGAATTAGACAATTGCAACATCTGACCATAGACCTTTGCAGCAAACAATGAGACTTGCCATGATTGAAAGTAAGCAGTCAGTGCCCTTTGTTACTGACTGAGAATATGTTTAAGTGGTGTGAAAATAAATGTTGAGTTGGGGGAGTGGCCAAGATGGTGAACTGCTGGCAGCGCAAAGTTTTGGCTGTGCTCCCTATAGTGCATTGCTGACAGGGTTTTATTATAAAAAAACTTCGAACATCTCTAAATTTTGGGAGAATTACTTAAATATAATATATATTGAAATTTCTTTAAGGAAAACAAGTTTTCATTCAAACATCCTGTGAAATAATATAAAGAAATACAATAACTTTTTCAAGATGAGCCATTGAAAAAGAGTTTCTCAGGAAATATCACTTAAGAAAGAATTACAGTCCATCGTTAACAATATTCAAGATTTATCTTTGAAGATGGATAAACTGGAAACTGAAATTGACAATATAAAAGAAGATAGTAAAAATCAAATTGACCTAATTAATGAAATAGTTAAACAACACAAACTTTAGATTTCAGGAATGGAAAAAGCTATAAATGATACAGATGGCAGATCACTTCATAGACATACAATACAAGGTTTGATTCTGACCTTGGGATATTGGCTAGACTTAAAATGGCCCTTCAGATCAGTTAGCTTAGTATTCATGTGAACCTATAAGAAATCAAATGAGATTATAAAAGTAATAGTGAATTTAAATGGAATAATGAACAAATTAAATATTATGGTATAGTATTAACTCATAATTTTAAAGATATGGTGAATGCTAATTAAAACATATTTTGAATACCATCATGCAGTTAATAAATGACATACTTTTTACTATGGAATAAAGGTTGACTTTAATTAAAGTGATTATTTTACCTAAGATGTTTATTTTACTCAAAGTATTTCTATTTTCCTTTTAGAGGGATTATAAAGAAATTGAATAACATACTATACTTCAACATTTTTTTGGTTTCCTAATAAATTGAGAATAGCTTTTGAACATCAAATACAAAGCTGGGAATCTGGTGGAATTAGTTTCCCTGATTTAGAAACATATGCTCTATCATTAGTTGTCAAAATAATACTATGAATCAACTCATCATATAGATCTAACTGGAAATCAGTACATGAAAATATATATGTTTACAGGTATGTACTAGGCTAGCTACCCTTGTTGGTCATTTTAAGCCTAGCCAATTTCCCTTATAATGGTGAGAGTCAAACCTTGTACTTTGTGTCAGAAGTAAAAACCTTAACTATTATACCAACCCTGACCCCAAAATAGTCATCAAGGGAATTGAACCCAGAACTCCAACACTTGAATATTTCTTGGCAAAACATTAATAAGGAGAGCCACTACAGCAGTAAGTTGTGAGACTGTTTATGATCTCATCTTAGAGTTATCAAATCAGGTCAGCCTGCTGTGAGCAGTTCCCAAACTGAGCAGGGCCAGCATTAGCACGGAGCTATTTGTCAGCTCCAGCTTCTCTTGCTGTTAGTATCCTACTTAGTCTTATTATTTCTGCTTATTCACTCACTGATGATGATATCATGTAAGGGTACTGAATGGCTGTTGTCTCGTTGTCTCACACCTTCCTTAAGGTTTGTTATAATAAGTGATTGAACACTTAGCACTTGACCTCTGCAATGAGCTTCCTTCCACATATGGAAAGATATTAATTATTCTAATGTCAAATTATAATATAAAATACTACGTAATAAATTTATGTGGTTATTGAAAAAATACTCTTCTAAAATATAGGTAATCTGTCAAATTCATTTTATATAAACAATACTCTTAAGATATTAAAAACATATATTCTTGAAAATCCAGACATAAAAGCATGTTTTTATCTTATTTCTTATTGCCTGTACTGAAAATTGTATAGACTCCTCAACTATTTCTAAAATACTGATTTTAAACAATAATAACTTAATTTTTTTGGAATCAATTTTTTGAATGGTAGCAAAATATTAACTTCTGATACTTAATGTTTAAATATGATACAGATATGAATAATTTGGATTACTATACAAAATAATAGACATTATATAATATTCAAAATAGATACAATCAAAAATACTCCTACTATAATTATTAAACAAAAATAAATAGTGAGGCTAATAAATCTTATTTATCTAAATTGCACAAAATAAGAAGAAGCTATAAATCATACATTAAGGGTATATTGAGATTACAAAAATAAATCTTTCTTAACAGAAGAAGAAAAATGATGTTGCAGTCATCAGTAATTACTACTTCTTTGTATTGGAAATTATATTCATGGAAGTATATGCATAGTGCCATTCCACTTCTAATATAATAGAAATTACATATAAAAACAAGATCTTGTATGCTGAAGATATAAATCCATGTTGAAAGCAGATTGGCAACATGTGGCTTTAGATTGTTTAGCTGTACAACCTTTTTCAAAAGAAATTAATAACTTTATGCAAACAATATGGCCTGATAATTTCAACCTTAATAAATCTTCAGTTTTATTTAATGCTTCACTCCCTGATAACATTACTTCTTCTTCTGGCTTTTCCTGGTTAGGGGTTGCCACAGCAGATCACCTGCCTGCTCAAGATCGGCAATGGAATTTTACAGTGTCGAGTTGCCAGCCCAGCACCCAACCTTCCAGAGAAGGCACACACATGCATGCACTCACACCTATGGCCAATTTAGAGTGTCCAATCCACCTACAGTATGTGTTTGGGATGTGGGAGGAAACCAGAGCACCCAGGGAAAATCCACTCGATCACAGGGAGGACATGCAGACTCTGTACAGAAGGCACCCCAGCCAAGAATCGAACCGGAGGACCTTTTGCTGTGAGGCAGCAACGCTAACTGCTACACCACCGCAGCCTCCCCCAATAACTTTACAAAATTTCAAAAATCTGTTCTTTGGAGTCTACTAGCAATAGCTAGAAAAGTAGTAACTACAATTTGGAAGAATAAAGCTACACCCTCAGTTGTATGATTCATTAATATTGCTAAAGTTGTTTGTAAAAAAAATTAAGAACTATTATGATGAGAATAAGTAGAATAACTTCTAACTATAACTGTTAGCTGAGGTTAAGTACATTATTAGAAAAATACTGATAAATTATTGACTGAATTATTATAAACAGTCTGATATGGACATATCTGTAAATAGTTATTATTTGTTTTGCAATGTGCAGTTTTGTTTTCTGATATTCATATATTAAATATTTAATAAAATATCAATAAAAAAATAAATACTGAATCACACCTGTAGAACCTGGCAGTCGTTTGGATGTTATTTTAACCCCTTTCCCACAAACTCTGCCCTAGCTATTGAAATTAGCTTTGCTGTTTGCCCTCATACCCCTTTCTATACAAAAAGTAAATTTTAAGTTACATAAACTAGGGGGAGTGAAGAAAACAGTAAACAAATACATGCCAAATGGAGAATCTGACTCACTATTTATTTTCAGTATAAGGTATGCCCCCATCAATGACACTTGAACTTTAAATTGCAGTAGGCCTTCCTCTAAAGCTTATCAATCTCTAGCAATAGGCTATAGAACCAGGACACTAAGAACCCTCCCTTCCCTTAAGTCATAGCTGTAGAGGACATTTCATTTGAATTTATACCACATTATCACTGCACTCCACCAGTTTGAAATAAACATGCCTTGTTTTCCTTTTTGTGTTCACTGGTGGCTTAAACTTTCTAGTAACTTAACCAACAACAGCTTCCTGCCTCAACTGTATTATTTCATATCTGTTCACCATCAGTTGTGACTTGCTTGCGTAATATTAATTTGTTGTGACATTCACACCAAGTTCTGACTGATACAAAAGACATACATTCTCTTCCCAAAGAAAGGATGTGTTAGGACTCTGAAATTTGTTTAACTTATAATCCTGAAACTTGCATTTTGCTAACACTTCTGTATTATTTCCATTTACAATTTATAAATAAGTTGCTCAGAGTACTGGTCCAGCTCCTCCACTGTATAGGAACTGAATTTAGTATCCATATCAAACTAAATTTCCTCAAGCTTCTAGGCTTTTCAGCCATCAAATGATATTGCTGTACTGCTGTTTGCTACTGAGTTTGGATTACTTATGATAGCTTCTGAACCCCTCAAAGTGAAGGACATTTCTATCAAAATATAAAACAACCAAACTCGGTTCTTCATCATTTTATTAGAAAACTGTTACAGTGGTAAAACGGGTTACTTTTTGCCCTAGGGCAGATAGCCTAGTATCTACCTATGAACCTATAATTCACCCCTGGGATCTCTCCTGTGTCCCTGCTAGACAGAGGCACAGTAAACTAATCTTAAAAGGGTACCTTCTGTGACCTACTTTACAGAGGCACAGTAGGCTAATCTAATAGGGAGGCGGAAGCCAAATACACTCTGGCTAGGCTTATAAATGCCCTAGGGCAGATAGCCTAGTATCTACCTATGAACCTATAATTCAGAGCTGTAATTTTCAGAATAAGAAATATTCAAATTGGTATTTTGATGTGGTGGAGCTGAAGGACTGGGAACAATATTCATTTTAACTTTCTATAATATGGGCTAAGAATATCTGAGACAACAAAGTACGCACGTCTTCTTTCAGCTTTTCCCAGTTAAGGGACACCACAGTGGATCACCTGTCCGCTCATGATTGGCAGTAGAGTTTTACAGTATAGAGTTGCCAGCCTGGCGCCCAACCGTCCACAGAAGGCACACGCACACAAGCATTCATGCCTAGAGCCAATTTAGAGTGTCCAATCCACCTACAGCATGTCTTTGGGATGTGGGAGGAAACCAGAGCACCCGGAGGAAATCCACCGAACACAGGGAGGACATTCAGACTCCGCACACAAGGCACCCCAGCTGAGGATTGAACTGGAGAACATCTTGCTGTGAGGTGACAACTCTAAC
Organism: Protopterus annectens; assembly: GCF_019279795.1. Classification (NCBI taxonomy): domain Eukaryota; kingdom Metazoa; phylum Chordata; order Ceratodontiformes; family Protopteridae; genus Protopterus; species Protopterus annectens. Next base: position 625,656,561 of record NC_056744.1, read on the forward strand.
TGCTGTGCCACCGTGGCCACCCAACATCAAAGTACACTCCAATTAAATGAATTAATATAAAATTTTCTAAACATTTTTTGACTGCTGTCCTCTAGGACCATCATACCCCATCTCCTTTTGTCCCATTCATTCTTCTGTTCTCCATTGAAATGGACAAGCAGATCATGGCCAACATGTTGTGAGTGAGGAAATGATCTGAAGTATGAGGATACAACAGGAGGACAGCTGAGTGGTAAAGGCAGGAGCCCAAGAAAACAATCAGATGGAAATAAAGGAGGTGAAGGTAGCAAATGCATATGTTAAAAGAGAGTTAGAGGAAGGGCTTAAGAAAGGGAATGGAGGTCCTTTTAAGTATGCAACAGAAAAAGCAGAAACCAGGAAAAAAGTTAAAGGCCTTGCTAGGTGGGTCAAAACTGTCAATACATAACTGAAGACAATAGAGGGGTTGCATGAATACTTCACTTCCTCATCCTGAAGGAAAGCGAGGGTGGATGCTATGCTGACAGGGAGGTTGGGCAAAGGTGGAGGAGAGAAATGGACAGACACCAAGATAGAAAGGGACCTGGTTGCAATAAGGAAGGCTCAAGCACATGGACCAAATGGACCAGAGTGCTAATGTACCTCATGAAACAGAACTTCAGCAGATCACTGTCCTTTGGAAAAGTGTCCAAAGACTGGAGGCCAATAAAAGTATTTGTACTTCAGAAGGTAGGCAGAAGGAAATCTCAAGTGAAGTACAGTCTTGTTAGTCTAACAGCAATAGCAGGGAAAGCCAAGGATGGAATCTTGGTAGTTAAAACAAGCTGCTTTATTCACATCAAACTTTACATCTTTATGTGCAGTCCTCATGCATGGTGCAATGACCATTGCTTTTGGCTGCCCCATTCCTTAATTATTTCAGTTATCACTCTCACATCTAATCTTCCAAAACTACAGACATCAGGCACAGTCTGTTACCAGACGTTACATATCATTTGTTTCAGCTTCCTCATCTTCCACACAATACACTGCTGATTACTTCATGTCCATGCTATTTATTCCTCTGTTAATGGCCCTCGACTCTTCCTTCCATTTTCTTCTTTATATTCTCTCATACATCTACATAAGATGGGGTAGGAACACGAGCAAGAAGCAGACTGCAACATGATTGGAAGATAGGCTTGTAGTGAGATGAATGACATCAGTAACGAGAGAACTGAGAGGTAACACACGGGCTGGTCCTTAGACCAGAATGCTTTAATGTGTTTGCTTCAGATGTATATAAGGGAATGAAGAACAAGTTCAACCTTTTCAATGCAGTGCAAATATGCAGCAGTAGTGGGTGGGAAAGAGTTTAAATAAGGATTTGCAAATACTGACAAAGCAGGCAGAAGATTATAGCTGAGGTTCATTAAAGGCAAATGCAAAGCACTTTTTTTGAGCCACAGTAGCCCTGATGTACAATATCAGTTGGAGGAGTATAACATGCCAGCAAAAATAGTTGGAATGTTGATGCAACTGGAATGGGTAACTAGGAGCAACAGCAGACAAAATGCCATGGTGTGTTCTCAGGGGGATAGACATAATGCTGTTACTCTTCTTGGTCCTGAGCAGGCCAGTCCTTGTGTGCTGTGAATTGTTTTGGAGGACATGTAAGGAAAGTGTTAAAAAATGCGTCAATGGCAGACTCACCAAAGGGGTGTGTAGGGTGGATGTAAAGGTGCATATCAGAAACTACAAGAACTGGACATATTCTCTTTATAGGCAAAAAAAGATGGATGTGTACCATATTGAAACATTAGGTAATGTTAGGAATATGTGAAGGCATCACAATTGAATAGACCCAGTGCTCTGTGCTAACTGGCAGTCAGAAATTGTACACACCAATATTTGTGGATGTTATGAAACTATTAAATCCTTTGCAGCATTCTGCAGTTCTTTTTCACAGTCTGCCATTTTTCAGAAAATAAAGACAATACAGTTGGGCAAATCTCCTAATCAGTTCATGATGCATCATCAATTACAGCAGAAAGGTGATTTCCTCTCAGTTATGCTTGCTTTAAACTGCATTGAACTGAAACTTTAGCCTTTTAGCCCTGCAACATAGTATGGGTTAAGGCTGCCATTTACAAGAATAAGCTAAATCAATCTGTGCATGAGACTAGGTCACAAAGTGGTTAGACAGTGAAGATGAATGACAATAAACTATGCTTTTTGAAGCTTTGGCAAGATTTGCAGACCGAAAGATATTAAAAGAGAATAACAAAAGTTTTGCTGCATCAATAAATAAAATGAAAAAACTAAGTAGCATATAAATTTGTTTTTCCAGACTCAGTCTAGTAAAATGGCATTAATCAGCCATGACTGAAAACAGCCTCCAAACACCAGATGGAATCACTTATCAGCATCAAATAGCTGTCTATAAATCCTTTTCAGAAGTTTAGATGCCTTCATACAGAGATGCATATCTAAATGAAATACTACTTTCAACAAAATATGGCAACTTCCCTTGAGCAAGATATGCTTTATATGTCTCATCTTGGGATGTGGACAGATCTCTTATTACTATATTATCTGTTTCACACTGACACAGTGATTATCAGTGGACTAACTTAAACATATTAGGAGACAGATGGAACAGCCCTTTATGAATCACATGCAGGTGGAATATCATTGCAGCATAGCTTTACATATACTATTCATGACAAATGTTTTGTGGTGCAACATTTTGAAATAAGAGAAAAAGTGAAAATTGAATTTGCATGTACTCTAATAAGCACTGCCATTAGTCTATCCCAAGGTGAAAAGCTGAAGTGTGGCTGTTTACACTGTATGACAAAACTAATTAATGGTCACTTAAAGAATGCTTCTAAAAAATTTGTTATGAGGCACTGTTCAGTCTGAACAATAAAATTCCATATATACAATCCCTCCTAGCACCCCTGTATTGCATTAAACACGCAATAATGCCTTTGACTGAAGGACTCTACATCCCTGGAAGGACATTATTTCCTCAACAGATACACCCTGGAGGGCATTATTGCACTTAGAGAATGGGCTGTCTGTTAAATTGCTTTGTATTTCTTTTTATTTTTTACTATATACTTTCTTTTTATATATATTTTTGATATAAAAATGGTTCTTCAATCTAATGTTTCAAACTTGCTATAGCATATGTAATTGTAGTTGGAGAAAAAAAAAAAAAAAATATATATATATATATGTGTGTGTGTGTGTGTGTGTGTGCGTGTGGATCCCTGTCAGTTCGAAATTCATATGCTCAAAACTATATGATCGAGTTTTTGAAAATGCAAAGCTTTTGAATGGAGATCACGGTACACCAAGAATTGGGAAATTTACCCTTTTCTACACTGTACTGTGACCTTGAAGTTAGTATATATCATTTGCAGGAGGTGTGTGGGGTGCAGCCTATCAAATAGGGGTGCAGGGGGGATTACCCCCTGCATAAATATAAAACAAGTAGATTTTTGTGGGGGTTTTTTTTTGATGTTTGAGTTTTCAGAAACTTGCTCATATGATCTCATACATATGAATTTCAGTTTTCTGAAAACTTGATCATCTCATATAGCTCTCTCTCTCTCTCTCTCTCTCTCTATATATATATATATATATACAAGCAGTGTCATTGGTGCAGCTGGTAGCACACTCACCTTTACTGCAAAAGGCTGTGGGTTCTTTTCCTACACTAGGTAGATTGACTGCTGAGACTGCAGTGTAGCATAACGGGGATACTGCTCTCCTGAGTGTGTTATCCTTCGGGTGAGACATTAAACTGAGTCACTTTCTGCTTGAGTTAGGGGTAGCTCAGGTGAATATGAAAGATTCCCATGACACCTATCAAAAAGAGTAGAGGTCTTTTATTTATATAGGAAAGAACTCTTATTTACAACATATTTACATATTTACAAATATTTACCAATGTACAGACATATAGATATACAAACATATTTAAGCATATTCAAAATTTCCTTTAGAATCAAACTAAATTTTCATCCTTATTAGATCCCCACTCCTTTTTCCAATAACCACCATCTGATTTTACTTAATATTGTTGCTGAAATTCATTTACTATTAAACTTAATTTAATTTGTTCTTTCATTCCATATGACCCATGTAACATAAAATAACTTTTATCTATTCTTTTAGCACATTCTTTACTTCAGTTCTTATAATATCTATATTTAATCATATCCATGTTATGTCATCTACTTCTTTTTTATCTTCAAAAAAATCTTCTTTACATAGTTTTCCCCATAACATTTTTACTCTTTTATATTTCAAAAACGTGTTCTATAGTTTCTTCTTCTTGACAATGTAAACATATTCCATCACTTTTCTTTTCTTTTTATATGGCATATTTCCTTTAACTGGCAACTTATCTATTACCAATCTCCACAAAATAAACTTGACATTCTACTTTCTGATTACAACATTTGCTTCTTATTTTTATTGTTTTAATTTTTTTTCATTTGTTAGATTTTCCCATGGTTTTATTTGGCAATGTTCTATCATTACATTCTTATACCATACTTTTCTATCTTTGTCTGTAACATCAGTTTTTATTTTCCACAAATATATTTTTTCTTGGTAACATTTTATTTTTCATTTGTGTATACATTTTCTCTTTTACTCTTTTTTACCATACTCCTAAATTTATCATACTTATATTTACACAGTTTTACTACTAATTTATCTTTTTCAGTCATCCACTTTAACACTTTGTACAAATTTAATGAAGCCACATATACGTCTGAGTTAATTAACTTTAAACCTCCTTCCTCTTTATTTACATACAAAACTCCTCTTTTTACGTGATTTAATCTAGAAGCAAGTATAAATGAAAAAATCCTACAGTAATTCCTTTTCAAATACTGTTGGCAACATAAATACACTTGCTAAGTGTGATGTCCTTGCACTGGCCCAGTAATCAAGGAGCCTCAATCCTCACCACTGGCAACAGTGGGGAACGTACACACTGGGAGGATGACAAGTATACATGCTGTAAAGTGCAATTTCCCTTAAGAGCACGCAGAGATTACAGTCAGTTTGGGGCTGGTTTCTCCCTCTTTCTCCAGATCCTCAATAAGACTCTCAACTGGCACAGCTATAGGGTTTAGATCTCAGCTGAGTGGCCAAACTAAGATCTCCAGCTTCGTGTCCCTGCTCAAGTAGCTGACACACACACTCTTTGAGATTTGATTTATATACAAACACACACACACACACACACACACACACACACACACACACACACACACACACACACACACACACACCTGGGGAAGGTTGGCACTGGTTTACTAGCTATGCCCCCTTCTACCCAGACTGTAAGGTAGTTCTGACTGCTATTAGCCAACTCTTATCAGCTACTATAAGGCCCTTAACAAAGGGTTTCCAATCTTACTGTGCAATGTTAATATTAATCCAAATGGTAGTCTGACCAAGAGCAAAGCTATTTAGGACTGGCCTGTACAGTGCCACCAAATAGATATGCAAGTACTGTAAGAGCTTAAATATCTCTAAACAGACTAGTCACAATTAAAAGGTTTAAATATATTTAATAATAAATAATAAAAGAATAAGACAATACTCAGTAAGTAATCAGTTACATCAGAGTTCAAAATCATATGAAATATTTAAAACAACATTGCAGGACAGTCTCAAATAAATAAAAAAAGCATTTAAGCTACACTTTATTATATTCCTGTGTAAATCTAGAAGAGTTATTATGCCCTAAAAACTTACTTACAGAACAACAAGCAGGCAGAAATAGTGATGAGTAGATGTTGTCAGGTCAAAGACAAATGCAAAATGCCCAGTCTTTCTCCGAGAGATTTCTTAAATTAATATCAAATATTATTTCTGGGTTAACTTGGATGACATCACATTTTATCACCTGATTTCAGTTCCCAAGCTAAACCCGCTTTCTCAGAAACTAACAGAATTTTAGCATCTCCCTATGAAATATACATATATCTCAGATGTTTGCAGATCCTGGACGTCATAAAACAATAAAACACTTCTACATCCTAAACCTAGTAATTACTTCTCTTTCAAGACAATACAAAAATGTCTAACTCTAGACATTGTTCATAGGTTCATAGGTAGGTACTAGGGTATTGGCCCAAGGGCCTAAGTAAGCCTAGCCAACATGGTTCCCTGGCGTACACCATCCAAGAAAGTTAATTTCCTGTGCCCCTGTTGAGCAGAGTCACAGAAGTGTTCCCTGGGGTGTGTTTCCTATTTCCCATCCACTCATCAAGATTTTTCTTGAAGAGTGCTAATGAGGAACTTTGCTTGACATAGATGGGTAGCTTGTTCTGGAGTATAGGAAGTCTCTGGGACAGGAATCTATCCCTCCAGCATGTCCTGTTTATTGTGGTGACAAGGTTTAGGTCACTAGAGCGTGTAGCTCAGAGGGATTGGGATTTCTTTAGGTGTAGCATGTCCAACAGCTGTGGGTTTAACATAGCTTTATATGTTAAGCAGAGATCTCCTCGGAGTAGGCAATATGCTACAGAATAAAGCTGGAGTTTTTTGAGACGTTCAATGTAGGGCATTTGTTTGAGGCCAGTAATCCTCTTTGTGAGGTACTTCTGTGGCCTTTCCAGCTGCTGCAGATGTCTTGTGAGGTACATTCCAAAAGGGGCGTTGTACTCTATAATGGGTCTAATTAGTGCTGAGTAGAGGGGAACAATTACCTCTTTTTTCCTGGATGAGAACCCTTTTGTGATAAGGTGTGCCACATAGAAGGATTTCCTGACTACTGTGGCGATGTGATTATCAAAGGAGAGACTACTGTCCACCTGGGTCCCAAGGTCTCATCACACATTCGGCATTAAGTAGACTGCTGTTTATGTGGTAGCTCATGGGTACAGAGTTTTTACCAAAGGGGATGACAATGCACTTTTTGGCATTGAGTTTGAGGCCATGGTTCTGACACCAGGCATCTGTCTCAGTGAGGCCCTTCTGTAGGATGTTCACATCATTTGGGGATTTGACTATGGCTCCTAGTTTGCAGTCATCTGCGAACTTCATTAGCCAGAGGCCTTCTGTGTTAGCCTGTACTTCAGAGAAGTAGATACCAAACAGGAGAGGTCCCAGGACTGAACCCTGTGGTACTCCACTTGTCACTGGTTTGAAGTCAGATTTGGAGTCTACAGCTTTTACAGTGTGGGTTCTGTCAGTGAGCCAGTTGGCAACCCATCTTGTGGCGTAGGGATTTATACCTATTTTAGTGAATTTAGCTATAATTCCACAATGGGGGATGGTGTCAAAAGCCTTGGTGAGGTCAAGATAGGCTGTGTGAACCACCTTAAACTCGTCTACGGCTTTGGTGACTGTCTCAAAGAAGTCGATCAGGTTCAGAAGGCAAGATCTGCCTTTCACAAACCCGAACTGGGTGGGGTATAGAGGTTGGAGGTTACCAATGTCTTTGTTTATGAGTTCCATGATGATATGTTCCATGGCCTTGCAGACCAAGCTCATCAGGCTAACAGGGCGATAGTTCCCAGGATCAGTGGTGGCTCCCCCTTTGTGGAGTGGAATAACTGTTGGTGTTCACCATTAAGTGGGCACAAAGCCTGGTGTGAGACTATGACTGAACATGGTGCTTAGGTGGGGAGCCAGTTCATTCTGAAGTTCATGTAAAAAGCAGCCTGAGCTGTTGTCCAGTCCCATGGATGCTGTGTTTTTGGTTTTAGAAAGTTCAGTTTTTACCTACATAGATGTGATTACAGGGACTCTGCAATGGCATTCTTCCTGTATAGATATGGGCCCTGTAGGGGGTGAGAGCAGGGTAAAGTTAGCACTGAACCTATCTGCCAGGATGCTGGCAATTTCATTTGGTTCTGTAATTTTCATGCCATTGTGCTATAACTCAGAACTGATCTGGGTGTTGCCATTGAGATTCTTGACATAGCTATAGAATGCTTTGTGGTTGTCCTTAGAATCAGTAGCGATTTTGTTTTCATAGCTTGCTTTGGAGGGTCTTATAACGGATCTCAGCCTCTTACTGAGGCTGACCAGGGAGCTCCTCCACTCATGGGATTTTACTCTCTTTTTCAACAATTTCTTCCTTCTGTTGTAGAGGTTCTTTATGGCAGAGGACCACCAGATTGGCTTCCTTTTTTTGGAAAATAGCGTTTTGGTTCTGTTTGGGATTGCACAATCCATACATTCGTGTAAGTGCTTATAGAGTGCATTTGCATAGGATTCAGCAGTCGTAACTGCATTGTCCATCTGCATGGGTGTCATGAAGTTCGCCACTTCTGTCTTAAGAAGCATGAAGTTGGCTTTGGAGTAATTTTTTACCGTGGTTTCCTTAATGGTGGGTGGGGGCGGGATGCGGATATCTAGGGTGATTGGCTTATGTTTGGATCTGACCAATAAGGAGTTGATATCAGGTGTGGAACTCATGTTGGTAATGAATAGGTCTAGTTAATTGTTGCCCCTGGTGGGGGTGTGGATAAGTTGATCCAGGGCATTGGAATTTATGGATTCCAGAAAGCTTTCAGCGAAGGAGTTGGTACATGAGTAGTTTTCCCAGTTAATGGTGGGGTAATTGAAATTGCCCATTATTAGGGTGTTTGGTTGAACCCTAATAACTTCCAGTATATCAAGAAAAGAGTAGTGAGAATCCTGGGGTATGGAGGGGGATCTGTAGCAAGCTACAATTTGGATTGCAGTTTTGCCCAGAGTTGGTTGCACTTGGATAACCTCGGATGCATTATGGTGCGCAACTAGCCTGGAAGTATCGATATCCTTAATTAATATAGACACACCTCCGCCTTTAGTGTTCTGGTCCAGGTTAGATGGCCGTAAAGTGTGGTATGAGTTATAGCCTGGTAATACAGGGGTGCTCTCTAGAGCCTTGAACCAGATCTCAGTCACTGCACAGATATCGATGTTCTCCATTTTAAGGAGTGCTTCGAGTGAGTGGATTTTGAGATTTAGACTTCTAGCATTGAGTAGCATTACTCTCAGTTTTTGCTTGCCTGTTCCTGTTATGCTGATGAATTTATCATTTAAACCTTGCCTAAAAAAGGTACTATAGGGGCGGCAAGAGCCTTAGCCAGTATCCAGAATACCAGGGGCAACAGGTGCAGGCCATCTCTGGCAAAGCATCATGGTCTGTTGACCATGTCTTCCCAGGCAGACAGGTACTGGATCCCCTTAGAATGACACCAGATGCTTAGCCAATTGTTTGAAGTCAATCATTTTGTCCTTGTACTGTGGTATCATTCTGGGGAATAGCAGGATGCTACTCAGGGCCATACCTGCCTGGGCTACAAGATCAGAGAGCTCTTCCATGTCTCTTTTCATGTAGTCCAGGGAGGTATGTCTCAGGTTGTTCACACCCACATGGACAATGACAGAGTCATATTTACACTTGTTGTGGAGTGACTTGAGTGCGTGGGTTATGTGGTGGATCCTGGCACCCGATAGGCAGCTGACAGTAACTTTCTCCTTGTTTAGCCTGGTGATTGGGACATCAGTGTGCCTAACTATAGAGTCACCTATGACTAGTGTGTTGGGTATGTTGGTTTGTCTTATGGGCTGTGGTTTATTGCCACACTGAGTCTGTGGGCTATGTGTCATTTGGGTTGTGTTGGGGGGGTGGAGGTTGCTTGCATTTCTGCTTTGGAGGTCTCTGGTTCCTAAGCAGATTATTATTGAGAGCCTCTACAAATGTTTTTATGTTTCTATGTGTTGATTTTGGTGGTGTAAGTTTAGTGGGACTATGTGATGAGTGTGGAGTGGTGCAGGTGTTTACCTTCTCCTCTTGACTGTCAAGTTCAGTCTTGGCTGGAGAGAGCTTTATCTCCAGTTTGGCTAGATAAGTGCATCTCTCACAAGTTGTGGTGTTGGGTGGTAGGAGGAGAGGGTTGTCTGTGTACATGAGGCAATTGCTACATTGCCTCAAGATGCCCAGAGTCATCAGATAGACAGGAGAGAACACTGGGAGCTGACCCTTGGACATGCCTGAATAAAAAACTACTTTCCTCTAGACAAGCGAGGAAAGTGAGTATAACAGCTGTTTTTCTCTAAGCAAGTGAGGAAAGTAAGTACAAAAACTGTTTTCCTCTAGGTAAAGTGGAAAGTTGAGTGCTATAGTAATTTGTAGCTTATTTAGTGCTAACAACAAGTTCTGAACAAGTGCTGAGCACGAATAAGCAAATTCAAGTGCTCAAACTAAGAATCTGTACCTGGATCTTGTTGTAGATAGGCTGCCTAGTGCTTACCACTCCCACTGATAAGCTAGAATGCTTCCCTCCAACACAGAAAGGCTTGGGGGGGCTCAGAAGCTTGCAAGCAGTCCTGGATACAGCAAATCTGTATCTGGACTAGACTAGTTACAGGCAAGGTGGGAAACGAGCACAAACATGGGCTTTTAAATCAGAAGGTTGAAAGAGATGGAAAAGGTGCTCAAATGGCCAATAAACTACAATTTCTGGGCCAGAAACCACTCTTGTGGTAGATAGGTTACCTAGTGCTTACCAGTTCCACTGATAAGCTAGAAGGCTTCCCTCCAACACAGAAAGGCTTGGGGGGGGGGCTCAGAAGCTTACAAACAGTCCTGAATACAGCAAATCTGTATCTGGACTAGACTAGTTACAGGAAAAATGGGAAACAAGTGCAAATGCAGTCTTTTAAACCAGTAAGTTAAAAGAAATGAAAAAACTGCCAAACTGCCAATAAACTACATTTTCTGGGCCAGAAACCACTGTTGGGGCAGATTGGCTGGGTCTATATTATAACATCAAAGTTGCAAAACTTCGAATGTTATAATATCGAACCTACTACATCGAAGGATGAAAATAGTGAAGCCATGGAACATTGAATTCTTACCTAGGGCAAGATTTTGGTGGACCATTCCGTGGCTTTGCTATTTCCTCCACTGCGGTGCGATTATTACGGACCTTAGGGTTAGGGTGCTGGTTAAGGTAAGTGGATAGGTAGGAATGTATGTATGGTTTAGTGTAGGGTTAGAAGTAGGGTTTTGTTAAGTGTTTGTATTAATTAGTTTGTTTGTGTATAGTTTCATAGGGTAAGTGTGCGATAGTTACAGACCTTAGGGTTAGTGTACGGGTTAAGGTTAGTAGATAGATGGGAATGTATGCACGGTTTAGTGTAGGGTTAGAAGTAAGGTTTTGTTAAGTTTATGTGTGTGGTTTATTTATTTTGGTGTGCTTGTGTTGTGCGTATATTTTTCGGAACAGCACATTTTTTCCCTGGGAAAAATTCGCTATTCTGAGTGTTCGATGGTATCATATTTCAAAATTCCAATTTCGAGCTTATGGTGTTCGATATTTTGGAATTTTGAATAAATGATATAGACCCGATAGGCTACCTAGTGCTTACCACTCCCACTGATAAGCTAGAAGGCTTCCCTCCAACACAGAAAGGCTTGGGGGGCTCAGAAGCTTACAAACAGTCCTGGATACAGCAAATCTGTATCTGGAATAGACTAGTTACAGAAAAGGTGGGAAACAAGCACAAACCAGAAAGCTGAAAGAGATGGAAAAATTACTCAAACTTCCAATAAACTACAATTTCTGGGCCAGAAACCACTCTTGTGGTAGATAGGCTATCTAGTGCTTACCACTCCCACTGATAAGCTAGAAGGCTTCCCTCCAACACTGAAAGGCTTTGGGGGCTCAGAAGCTTACAAACAGTCCTGGATACAGCAAATCTGTATCTGGACTAGACTAGTTACAGGAAAGGAGGGAAACAAGTGCAAATACAGGCTTTTAAACCAGAATGTTGAAAGAGATGGAAAAACTGCCCAAATGGTCAATAAACTACAATAGTGTCTGTTACTGCACTGAAACTGAGAGATAACAGCTCTTTTATGATGTGATTATGAAACAATTTAATTTCAACTATTTTCCTCTTATTTTTTTTTTTAAGTTAACCTCCTGTGTTCCAGTTTCCATTAAACATATACATCTAAACAGTCACAATAGTGCAGGTACATTCCTGTTCTATTCCAATATGGCATGCTGTGGTTACATTTTAGCTCAGTACTTTACACACATGTCTGTATAAATTATATCAATATTCACAAATGACATAGAATTATTTACAAAATTCCAGATAGCTGGACTGGCAGTATTTCCCTTTGTCACACTAAGTATGCTGTTTTTCCCAACAGTACTGAATGTATCGAATAAGCCTTTTTTCTGAATGATAATTTATATGTTCCCCAGAAAAAAACAGGTTTGTTTTATTTCTTCCATTGTTTTTTCCCCATTGAATTCTACTTATATTATTATTCCCAAATTTTAGACCTAACACAGAAATTTAATTCATTATAAAAATATATGCTCCCTATCTTTACTGTATCACCTAAACCTTTACATTTATCTTTATTTAGACATCCCTATCACCTCCAGACACTCATTTGTGCAAAATATTACTTCTTTTATCCAAATTTTATTTTTTGCAATTATATTATCTGTATTGTAATATCATCTGCATATGTTAACAGAAATGGAATTCTTAATCCTTCAGGTGCTATATACCCCACCTCCTTCAGTTTGTAAATTATTTCACATACTATCACATTTATAACTAATGCAAAGAGTATACAAGTCATTGGACATCCATGTCTTACACCATTTTTCATAAACACCTTTTGGCTTAACCAGCCATTTACAAGTTTTTTTTTACTTTATCATTACTATGCACTGACATACATAATTTCTAAACTTTCTAACTTATATAATAGTCTTTCATTATTACCCATAAGATTTCATGTCCAATAGTATCAAATGCCTTATCAAGGTCACCAATCCTGATTTTCACATCTTCTTTTCTATTTATTATATCATCCATAATTTCTCTGTCATGAATAATTCTTGTCAACTCTTCCCCTTTATACAGTTTATACTATCTTCCATAATAGTTTCCATTTTAGTTATAAACCTTTGTATTATTCTTTATATTATTTTCATAAGAATCTTATAATCATTATTATTCAATACTAGCGGTCTCCAGTTTTTTAATTGTCTTCTATCTTCCTTCTTCCATATGGATATAAATATTCCACTACATAATTCTTTATCCATAAAATCTTCATTTAACCATTCATTCAAAATCTTTAAAAACATATTTTGCCAATCCCTTAAATTTTTATAGATTTTATACTCTATTTCATCTGGTCCTGCAGCCAAATCTGTATTTACTTGTCCTAATAATTTATCTACCACATTTAAAGAAATCTCCTTTTCCAACTCTTTAATCTCTCTTTTTCTGTTAACTTTTTTACTTTCCATGTTTTTTACTATCTTCTTTTTTCTTTAAATCTTTCTTGTACATTTTGTACTAAACTATTCATAGTCTTTTCATGAATTCTTTTTATTTCTCCTTTCACATTTTTTTATTTTTCTCATTATACTACCATCTTCCCTTACTAATTTGCTTAAGTAACTTGATACTTCTCTTTCCCCTTGTATAATATCTTTGCTTATATAACAACATTATTGTATTTTTCTTGATTTCTTTCATTTATCTTTTTCTTTGTCAAAGTGCTTTCTATCAATATGTTCTAAACCTCCTAGTGTATTGTTATATGTTCTTTTATATTTTTCTTTCTCTACTTTTCTCATATTATAGTACCACTGTGAAAAACATTTTTTATATTTTTCCTTAAATATTATCCACCATTCAGACCAATTTTTTATAAAATGTTCTGATAATAATATGATCCTTTCATACTTGTATAACTAATCTCTTCCCTTTTTCATTACATGCTTTCTCTATCTTGTTTACTCCTTTGCCTATTTTTATATGTTTCTTGTTTTCCTTTATCTCTAGCCACATTGCAAGATGATCAGAAAATCCTGTTTCAACTACTTCCCTTTCTCCTATAACTAAATAATCTGATACTATAAAATAATCTATTTCAGTTCTATATATACCCCTTTAATAAGGCAATGAATATTTCTCCCAAAGTTTTAACTTTCCACATCCTATAAGTTCAAACATTTTTCTTATATCATTTCCTTTCTTTTTACGCTTGTCTCTTAAATCACAGTTAAAATCTTCTGCTATTATAATATTCATATTTATCACTGAATAATCTAAAATCTGATGAAATAAGCTTTCCCTTTCCTTGCAATTAGTATAAATATAATGTTATAATTCTATGTACTTCACCAAAACTTCAAAGAGACTGGAACACTTGCAAAAACTCCAGACAGTTCCAAACTCGCTTTTGCACTTAATATTTTGTTTTATTTTGTTTTAATAAAGTGTAAAAGTGAGTTTAGAACTGTCTGGAGTTCTTGTGAGCATTTTAGCCTCTTTGGAGTTTTGTTGAAGCCAATTTTATTTTATAGGTTCATAGGTTCATAGGTTGGTACTAGGCTATCGGCCCTATTGCCTATACAAACCTAGCCATAACAATTCCCTGGATATTTCTTCCCACAATATTTACTTCCCTGGACTCCTGTCTAGCAGGGTGACTGATATGATCCCTGGGGTGATTTTCCTATCTCCCACCCAATCGTCAAGGTTCCTTTTGAAGAGGGCTAAGGAGGCACTCTGCTTGACATGTATGGGCAGTCTATTCCAGAGTATGAAGAGTCTCTGGGTCAGGAACCTATCCCTCCAGCATGTTTTGTTCATTGTGATGACAAGGTTTAGATCCCTGGAGTGTGTAGCTCTGAGGGATTGGGATTTCTTTAAGTGGAGCATGTCCAACAGCTCAGGGTTTGATATGGCCTTGTATGTTAAGCAGAGATTGCCTCTGAGTAGATGATATGCCACAGAGTATAGCTGGAGTTTTTTTAGATGGTCAGCATAGGGCATCTGCTTTAGGCCTGTGATTCTTCTGGTGAGGTATTTCATTGGCTGTTGCAAATGTCTTTTGAGGTACATACCAAACGGGGTATTGTACTCTATAATTGGTCTAATGAGGGATGAGTACAGTGGGACAATGACCTCCTTTTTTCTGGATGAAAAGCCCTTAGCGATGAGGTGTGCCACATAGAAGGACTTCCTGACTGTTGTGGTGATGTGGTTATCAAAGGTGAGACCACTGCCCACATGTGTCCGTAAGTCTCTCATAACTCTTTCGGTGTTTAGTGTACTGCCACCTATGTGGTAATTCATGGGTACATGGTTCTTCCCAAAGGGGATAACTATACATTTCTTGACATTAAACTTGAGCCCATGGCTCTGGCACCAAGCATCTGTTTCTGTAAAGCCCTTTTGTAGAATATCCACATCATTTGGGGATTCAATAATAGCTCCCTCATCTGCAAACTTTGTTAGCCATAGTCCCTTAATGTTGGCCTGTACTTCAGAGAAGTAGTTGCCAAACAAGAGTGGTCCCAGGACTGAACCCTGAGGTACTCCCCTTGTCACTTGTCTGGAGCTGGATTTGGAGTCGGCTTCTTTTACTGTCTGGGTTCTGTCAGTAAGCCAGGTGGTAACCCATCGAGTGATGAAGGGTTTTATGCCCAGTTTAGTAAGTTTATCTATGATTCCAGAGTGGGGGATGGTGTTGAAGTCCTTGTCAAGGTCCATATAGGCTGTGTGGACCACCTTACCCTCGTCCACAGCTCTGGAGACTGATTCAAAGAAGTCAATCAGGTTCAGGAGACAATATCGGCTCTTCACGAACCCAAACTGGGTGGGATACAGTGTTTGAAGGTTGCCAATGTCTTTGTTTATAAGTTCCACGATAATGCATTCCATGCACTTGCAGATCAGGCTCGTCAGACTGATGGGACGATAGTTTCTGGGATCCAAGGTGGATCCCCCTTGTGTAGCTGTGTGCCACTCAGTGGGCACAAAGCCTGAGGTGAGGCAATGATTAAACATGACACTTAGGTGAGGTGCCAGTTCATGAAAAGAGACACAGAGGAGCTCTCTGAGCATGTAGCCCAGGCCGGTATGACCCTGACCTTGAGTAGCATCTTACCCTCACCAAGAATGATGCCACAATATGAAGACAAGATGATCAATTTCAACAATTGGCTTAAGTGTTGGTGTCATCCAAAGGGATCAATGCCTGTCAGCCTGGGATGACATGCTTGCACCTGTCACCCTGGGCTGGATATTGGCAAAGGCTCTCCCCATAGTGCCTTTTAGGCAAGGCTGAAAAGACAAACCCACCTCCATAGGTATCACAAGGGATAAGAAACTAAGAGTAATGCTACTCAATGCCAGAAGTCTAAACCTCAAGATGAGCATGGAGAACATCGATATCTGTGCAGTAACAGAAACCTGGTTCAAGGCTCGAGAGCACCCCAGCACTACCAGGTTATACCTCATACCATGTTTTAAAACTTGGACGAACCACAAAAGGAGGAGTATCAATATTCAAAGATACCCACACCTCCAGGTTGGTGAAGCATCAGAGACTATCCATGTGCAACTAACTGTGGGTAAAACTGCCTTCCAGTTTATAGCCTGCTACAGACCACCCTCCCAAACACAGGAACCCCACTTGGCCTTCCTGAGAATACTGGAAAATATAAAGGTCTCTCCAAACACCATTATATTGGGCGACTTCAACTACCCAAACATAGACTGGGAGCATTACTCTAGCTCCAACACCCTAGCCCAAAGGTTCCTAGAATTTATAAACTCAAATGCTATGGAACAACTTGTTACCACTCCCACAAGAGGAGAAAACATACTGGACCTGATCATCACCAACATGGGGACACTATGCTCCAGACCAGAAGTGTATCCCTCACTGGTAAGATCACACCATAAACTAATCTCACTGGATATTCACATCCCGCCCCCTCCCCCTGCCCCGAAAACCACAGTGCAAAACTTCTCTAAAGCAACGCCTCAAAACCGGGCCTGTGGAAAATACGGCCCAGACGGCATTCTATGAACACCTTCAGGAATGCATGGATCATGCAATCCCAAATAAAACCAAGACCCAATCCTCCAAAGGCAGGCGTCCTGTCTGGTGGACCCCAGCCATAAACAAACTATACAATAGAAGGAGGAAGCTACTACATGATAGAGCAAAATCCCAAAAGGGAAGGCATCTCTGATCAGTATTAGCAAAACACTCATAAAATCGTCTAAGGCCAGCTTCGAGAGAAAAATTGCACAGGACACTAAGGATAATCACAAGGCTTTCTTTAGTTATGTTAGGAACTTGGGTGGGAATTCCCAGATATGCTCAGAATTAGTCCAAAATGACAAAAAATACACCGAGCCCACAGACATTGCCAACATCCTAGCTGACAGGTTCAGTGCAAACTTCTCCCCCCTCTCCCCACCAAAAGGGCAAATATCTATCCCAACAGAGTGCTGCCCCCCCTGACATCTCAGATGCTCAGGTAAGAGCTGCCCTCTCCAAAGCAAAAAACACAGCATCAATGGGACCAGATGGTGTCCCGGGCTGTATCCTACATGAACTCCAAGAAGAGCTAAACCCAAACATAAAACTACTGTTCAATCTTAGCCTTACTACAGGATATGTACCCAAAGAGTGGAGTACAGCAACAGTGGTCCCTCTCCACAAAGGTGGTGCCTCAACGGATCCTGGAAACTATCACCCCATAAGCCTGACTAGCTTGGTCTGCAAAGCTATGGAAAGGATCATCATGGACCTCATAAATAAAGATATTGGGGACCTACAGACACTGGATCCTACCCAGTTTGGCTTTGTTGAGGGCCGATCCTGCCTCTTAAACCTGGTCGATTTCTTTGAAACAGTCACCAAGGCCATAAAGTGGTCCACACAGCCTACCTGGACCTCGCAAAAGCCTTCGATACAATACCCCACTCGGGCATTATAGATAAGCTCACCAGCTTAAATATAAACCCCTATGTCACTAGATGGGTTGCAAACTGGCTCAAGGACAGAACCCACATGGTTAGAATTGCTGGAGCCATGTCAGACTCCAAACCAGTTACAAGTGGCATCCCACAAGGCTCAGTCCTGGGACCTCTCTTGTTCGGTATATATTTCTCGGTACAGGCCAACACGGAAGGACTGTGGCTGACCAAGTTCGCAGATGACTGCAAACTAGGTGCCATAATCAACTCTCCAGCCGACACAAGCATCCTCCAAAAGGGCCTCATAGAAACAGACAACTGGTGCCAGAGCCATGGCCTCAAGCTAAACGCCAAAAAGTGTATAGTCATCCCTTTGGCAAAAACAAAGTGCCCACAAATTACCACATAGGTGGTAATCCATTAAGTACAGAAGAAGTCATTAGGGACCTGGGGACCCAAGTTGATAGCAATCTCTCATTTGACAACCACGTGGCCAAAGTGGTTAGAAAAACATTTTATATAGCCCACCTAATCATGAAGGGATTCACATCTAGATCAGGGAGGTCATCGCCTCTTTACTCATCCCTCATCAGGCCCATAATTGAGTACAATGCCCCTTTTGGGATGTACTTTACCAGACACCTGCAGCAACTGGAAAGACCCCAAAAGTACCTCACCAAGAGGATCAAAGGGCTCAAACAGATGCCATATGCTGCCCGGTTAAAGAAACTCCAGCTCTACTCAGTGGCATACCGCCTGCTCAGAGGCGATCTGTGCCTGACGTATAAAGCCATGTCCAACCGAATTAATGGACATGCTGCACCTCAGAAAATCCAAATCCCATCGAGACTTGAACCTCAGCACTGAAATAAATAGGACATGCTGGAGGGACAGATTCATAACCCAGAGGCTCCCTTCACTCTGGAATAAAATCCCAGTCCAGGTTAGGCAGAGTCCCACATTGACTCTCTTAAAGAGGAATCTTGATGAGTGGATGGGAGATCGTAGGTTTACCCCGGCTATCACTTCTGTGTCACTGTTAGACAGAGGCACAGTATACTAACCTCAAAAAAGGCATAGCAAAATTAATTTAAAATGGGTGGCCAAACACACTCTGGCTAGGCTTATAAATGCCCTAGGGCAGATAGCCTAGTATGAACCTATGAACCTATGAACCTATGTAGTACACAGCCCGGGATGTCATCTGGTCCCATGGATGCTGTATTCTTAACTTTGGAGAGTGCTCAATTCTATGTACTTGTTATTTCCATTTTAAATCTACAGTGGTTGATCTTCCTATTTTTGCTAAAGTTATATCTAATATCTTTACTGTTTTTTCATTGAATACTGTATTCCAGAACATCTCCCATTTCCCAAATTCCAGATTATCTTTTATCCCCATGGTTTCTCTGTTTGCATTGTTTCTTAATTTGTTAAAAATCTTATGTCTTCTAATATAATTACATGTACATCACATGTATTGCACCACTCCAAAATCCATATTCTTCTTATTATATTCTTAATGTTATTCACATTCATAGAAAGCACTCTAAAATTTTCATTTTCCCTTTCTCTTAGATTCGTGGTTTCATAAGTTCATAGCTAATTATTAGGCTAGCTTTCTTAATGGGCCATTCTAAGACTAGCAAATTCACTTGCAAAAGGTGAGAATCAAAAGCCTTAACCAGTATACAAAACCCAGTCATTAGCTGTAGATATTATTTTTCATCCATTTCCTTTCTTTTTTTATTTTGTACTTATCCCTTTAAATTTTCTTTTTCTGTCTTTTACCCTTTTACCAATATAATTATTTTTTATTGTACTACCTCTCAATTTATGTCTTCTGCTTCCCTTATTTCAGAACCATCTTCTATGCTCACTATATTATTTTTCTCATCTAATTTTTCTTCTATTTCTACTGCTTCTAACATTTCTTCTCTTTCTTTTTATTTTTCCTTACTCTTATTTTCATTTTTGCAATCCATCCATAAATGTCCAATTTGTTATTTTTATAACATTTCAATTCACATTATTCCATCATGTCCATTTCCCCACAAATATAACATTTTCTTTTTGTCAAAGTTACTTACCAAATGTCCTTTCTTTCCACAAAAAAAACGTTGTTTTGGGTTGTCCAAAGTATTTTACAACACCCTCACTCTCTTCCACATTTATCATGTTTGGTATATGTATAATTTTTTCTCTTTATATTTTTAACACAGTATTACAATTCCACCCACCAGTCCATAAACCCCATTGGTCATAAACTTTTGGAATGTCCAGTACATCTTTATATAAAGTTTTCAAATGCTCTTTCTAAATCTCTCTTTCTACCTTGGTTCGAAATTGTACATACATTTTTGTTTACCTGTTTAATGCTTTTTATGACATAAAGATTCCATGGATTACAATCTTTCTTTTTTCATATTCCAAGAAAATTTTTCATTTATAAAAAGTCTCAAATATAATGTCACAAAATGTCTCCTTATTAATAAGAATAAATGCTCTTACATCATGTGCTTTTAAGACCAAAGGAGATATTAAATTGTCCTACATTTCATACCTGTCCATTTCATTGTCTTTTTTAGTCTGCATCCTTAACACATATTTCCATTTTTCATTTTTTGCTTTCTTTTCTGCTACTTCCCTTTTGCCTTCTTTTACCTTCTCTGTGGATGGTTTCTTTTTCATCTCACTATTATCCTTCAGGATTGTCTCTGCATCCTCATTTAGTGTTTTTTTTTCCATAATGTCTCCCCAGGAAATATATTTCATTTTCTGGCTCACTTTGCATCACCATTTCTTTAAGTAAATCATCCTGCAACCCTCCCAACTGGATGGTTGTAATTATACAGCCATCATTTGCTGAATCATCTCCATCAAACAGATTTCTTTGAAACATCTCCTCTGAATTCTGCACACATTCTCCAGTCTCGATATTTGCTTTGTCCTCCATTTCTCTCACCACTCCAACATCTCCTTCTGTGTCCATCTGTCTCCCAATTTCTCCAAGCTACCTCTGGGCCTGGAATGGAAACAGGAAGTGTTCTTGCAAAATGGGCCCCACTCACAACAATGATGAGTAGGGAAAGTTCCCCAATACCCTGGCCAAATTTCCCCTGGTTGAATAAATATCATCTCAGATCTCCAGTGAAAAGAGGCTACTAGCCTACTGAGACTAACACAATAAGCAAAGAATAAATAAATATTATATATATATGTATGTTCCCTTTATAATTTCGAAATACTGAAATCCTGAATTTCAGTACCCCAAAATTATAAAGTCGAACCTTTAAAATCACAAAAGTGCATAATCGCGAATGCGAATATCTCAAATTCGCAGTTATGGCTTTACGGTACGTTACGTGCAGTGTTGTAAGTGGATGGTGGCTGGTGTGTGTGGATTTAGGCATAATTTAAGGTAAGTGAGTGCTTTGTAAGGGTTTTGTGTGGGAGTTTGAGTGAGTGTGAATGTGTTTGTCAGTTGTACGTGTGGGTTAGGATAGGCGGGTGAAAGTATGGATGTGTAAGTGTTGGAAGTGTTGGTGTTTGTATATGTGTGATGTTTGTGTGTGTGCGAGGGCGTGTAGAATGTGTGGGTGTGAGTTTCTTTTCTGTTTCTGTTTGTGCAATCTCGGAGTTAGTATATATAAGTAGGGGGGTGTAGGGGGTGCAGCCCCCCACATGGGTGTATATGCAGTGTAGGTTTGTTTGTGTTTTTGTGTTTGTATGTGTTTTGTTTGTTGTGGTGTGGGTTGGATGATGTATGTGTTGCATGGTGTGTTTCTGTCCGTGATTTTGTGTTTCGTGATTTTATAGTTTCAGAATTTGGGACGTTCGACTTTATGGTTTCAAAATAGTGAAATTCGGTATTTCAGTATTTCAAGATTATAAAGTGAACTCATAGATATATATATATATATATATATATATATATATATATATATATATATATACATATATGCACACACACACACACACACACACACACACACACACACACACACACACACACACACACACACACACACACACACACACATATCTTCCTCCTGACGCATTAATTGAATACACATGATATGTAGTCATCCATAATTATTAGATATCCTCACATCTTTTCACCCAACATTTCTCACCCATTCTCCTTATGCCAAATATACTAGCCATAAACAAAACAATAACTAATCCTATCTACCCCTTTAAGCACCCTTGAAACATAAATATAACAAATCTCACTACTTTACCTGGAAGTAAACACCCCTATAACATAACTAACAAGGATCTCACTATTTACCTCTCCACTTCTCTGGAAAAAAATGTTGTCCCTATCCTGCATAATAGTCACAATCCTAACTATTACTGCACACCTAACCTCCTGCCATTACATTATTTCTCCAGGTTCTCTAACAAAATCCCCCACCTGCCCAACTCCAACTCAGGAGAAACCAACTTTACTATTAGTATCACCATCATATTACAACCCCTCAAATTTTGCCCTTGCCTCATTCATTGTAACCCCATATCAATTAAATACCCTCATTTCCACAAAATACAACAATTTTATAACAAAATACCTTAAAACCATCGTTAGAATAGCATCCTAAATCGCACTTAGTGGTGACATACACCCAAATCCTGTCCCTATAAACAACAAAAACACTCCCAACAACCAGGCATTCAACATCCTCAGTTTCCCCAGGATACCCTCAGACCTCCTTCTACAATATCAGTATTAGAAGCATACTGAATAAAATATCAGAACTTCACACCATAGTGGCCCTATACTCCCCTGACATACTTCTTCACACAAAGACTTGCCTAAAACCAAACATCAGTGATAATGAATTCATTCCCCCAGGGTATAACGTTCTTAGACAAGACAGAACATCCAAAGAGGAGGAGGTATTGCCCTACTCTTCAAAAACTACCTGCCCATTGATAGGATAGACAACCAGCCACCAAATGTCATTAATTCAGAAACAATATTCACCAAGCTAAACATCAATTCAAACAAACACCTAAATGTAATAGGTAGCTATATACCCCTCAATAACAACAATAATACAGTTGAATCCATCCTAGAATGAACTGCCCAAAACCACCCCAAGAAACAATCATAATGGGTGACCTAAACGTCAACTGGTCCACCTGTGACTCCCCTCACTCGACCAACCACATCAACCTAGATGGTTTCACTCAGTTAATCAAAACTACAGCCCAAATAGATAAAACAACTAAAAAATAGTCTATACTAGACTGGATCCTCACTAACCGGCCAAGTCAAGCCTGCTCCTTGGTTCCCTCCCAGACACCCTCAGTGATCATTCCCCACCTTTGTAATATGTCACCAAGTTAACCCAACGAAGTCCACCATCTTGAAGCAAATTCACTATACAAAGACTTTCAAAACACAAGACTTTATATCTGCGTTAAATCAATGCAATTGGAGACTGCTCTCATTTCTCCCCCAGATAGTGCCATAGAATACTTCAGCAATAATTTCCTTAACATCCTAAATCACCTCCCCCTCATCAGAACTGTTAGAACTAAATTCAGCTACACCCCCTGGCTTATCTGACAACTTTTAAAACAAAGGAATAAAGCATGGGACTCATGGTGTGACAATAAAACAAAGACTAATAGACAGACATTCCTGTAACTGAGAAACAAAGCCAAAAAAACAAATTAGGACATACAAAATTAAACACTCCACTGACATCCAATCACAATACAAAGCAAAACCACAAAGTTTTGGGCTGCCATCAATAAAATCTTGCAACCAGGGAAAAACAGCACACCACCCCAAACATCAATACCACTACCAATAATATTGGTACGCAATTCAACCAATAAGTCACCAAATCCATTCTAGATCTCACTAACAATAGAGCTCACTAATAATACTACTCCTACTACATATCTGAACCTATCATCCCCACCTGCAGACCAAAACTGCTTCTCGTTACAACCTGCCCTACTAGCACAATCTGTAAATATCTGAATAAACTTAAACTCACAACCCTGGCTGCTGATAAATTGCCTGATGAATACCTGAAGACTGCAGCCAAAGACATCTCCTATTCCATCTCCCTATTAATTAATTGCTCTTTGTCAGATCAACATGTTTCTTCACTATGGAAAATTTCATATATAGTACCACTTTACAAAGGGGGTAACAGTGGAACTATCTAACTACCAACCGATTGCGATTCTATTTCTCCTGCTAAAAATCCTTGAAAAATGCATACATTCCCAAATAATTAACTACCTACTTACCAATAAACTACTGACCAACACCCAACACGGATTCCATCCTAATCACAGTACTACCACAGCCCTTCTTAGTTTCACCAATACTGTAAATCAACACTGGAACAATGGCAACCTTGTCTCTGCTGTTTTCCTAGACCTCTCTAAGGTCTTTGGTATGGTCTCCCATACTACACTTCTTACTGCTCTCTCAGACCTTAATCTAACCCACTCCACTCTAGCCTGGTTTCAGAACTATCTATCTAACCACCAACAGGAAGTTAAATGGCAAAACTGCCTATCTCCCCTCCTACCTTAGGCATCCCCCAAGGATCCATCCTAGGCCCTCTACTCTTCACTATATTTACCAATACACTTCACAAAGCCACCCTACATGGATCTCTGGTCCAATATGCTGATGAATCCACCTTAATCTGTTCTGCCCCTTCACACTCAGAACTCCAGAAACTGACACAAGAATCCTTTGCCTCTGTGGAAATCTGGTTTGCCAACTCTCAACTAATACTTAACCCCTAAAAAACCCCAGCTATTGATATTTCATCCTACAAAAGCCACATATCCCATTCTTCTATTCACAATATATTCATCTAACAGCACTCCTATCACACCAGGCCCATACACCAAACCACTAGGTGTTATTACAGACCACAACATGAAATTCAATATGCATATTGCACATACAATAAAAAGTCCATAAAAAACTCAGGACCCCATATAGATGCAAAAGGTACCTCACCAACAACAGTAAAGCTACCATTGCAAGAACCCACCTAGTCTCTACACTTCTCTATGCCTCCCCCATTCTCATTAACATAAATAAATCAGACTTGTCCAAACTCAACACATGCAACAATAAAATAGCAAAGTATGCTGACTCACACTACAGGACACATCACTGCCTAACACTCATGCAACTTTCCTGGCTAGAATTACCAAACCTACTTGCCTTTAATCAACTCACGAGAGCCCACAAAATCCTATATAACAACGAAAAAACTCCTGCATTACAAGGCCTACTGAATATCTATTCTAACAAATTCTTACTAAGATCCACCAACAAAGCATTAGTTGACGTAACCAAAAGCCATAAAAACATGGAGCAACATCAGCTAGAAATCAGGACAGCTGAGAACAAAAACAACTTAAAAAAACTCCTCAGGTCCCAGTTAAATAAATCATGGATTTGTAACTGTTCATGCCCTTGGTAGCCACCCTTAAAGGCTCTGTAAGACACTCCCTACATAATATTATCCAACTGTACTCATTCGACATAATAATACAAATACTCAACTATACAAGATCACTATCTATCCTTCACCACCTCCCTCCAGTACATGTTTCAAGCTGTCCTAATGTAATACTGTTACTGCAGAATTATATATTCTACCCAGAAAGTGCAATATTATCGCCCTGTCTATTAACTTAGACTGATCTTTTTTTACCATTCGTCTGTAAGCAAAGTATAAGTGTAACCTCATAATGTACACTCATCATATGCTGATGTCTGCTGTATAACATACTTTTATCCTGTGCTTAAATTATACATGTTTGTACTTGTCTTTTTCTATATTATATATTTAATCATTGCAGAGTTTACTCTGTTTTTTACTTAAATAACCAGTGTTTATTGCATTTACTGTACTAATATTGTGGAGCTTTTTTCCCTGGTGCTCTGCTGAAAATGGCCTTCTTGCCCAGTCTGACTCTCCTGGTAAACAAATGTAAAATAAATAAAAATAAATAAACTTACCTACTGGTAACTTAGGTATAAGGAAACCTGCCCTTTCCCCACTGTAGTGTGACCTTAGGCTTGGTATATATATATATATATATATATATATATATATATATATATATATATATATATATATATATATATATATATATATATATATATATTCACTTCATAATCTCAAAATACTGAAATATCAAATTTCAGTATCTCGAAACTATGAAGTCGAATACCCTAAACACCGAACATACATAAACCCGACACTCAAAATCTCGAATCCACAAAATCCTGAAAAACACACATCACACACTAGAAAACACATACATACACGTATGTACATACCTCCCAACAATTCTGCAACAAACATAACACACATGCACACAACCAAACACATAAACACACCTACCCTTAGTATATGCAGGGGGGCAAGCCCCCCTGCACCCCCCATATCCCCCCTACTAATATATACTAACTCCGAGGTCGCACAACACTCCATAACACACACAACCCAACACCGCACATTTCACACACCCCACCTGCACAAAAATACATCATGTACACACAAACATCAGCACTCCCAACACTAACGCATTCCCACTGCACAACACCTACCCTAACCCACACCTCAAACATGATACAATAACTGAACAATGAAACGGTAGAAACCAGTAGAGCCACAGTTGAATACCAAATGTAAATCCAAACCATTTATTGAGTGCTTTCATCAGCAACATCGGCTGACTTCCTCAGAATACATATTACAATGTGTGGGGACAGACCGCTCAATGCCATTATCAAGAAGAGAGTAGAATTTGAAGAAGTATGCCATGATATCATTTTGGGAGTCAACTGAGGATTCAATCTTTGATTGAAACGTGGGTGTCCAAATTTTTTTTGAATAAATGGCTGAGAGAGAGAGAGAGAGAGAGAGAGAGAAAGTGTGACCATTACACTGCTCAACACATTGATATAGTAGATCTATCTAGCCACATCCCTCTGGATCTTTCTAAAAATTATAGTACATGTATATAAATATTCATGATATCTTTTTAGAAGTTCTGGGTCATGTAACTGAATACTTTTCCTTCACAAAACCATTGTCCTTGAGCCCACTTCACTGAATAAATAGTCATCTTCATTTTTTCCTGTGGCAGTAAGCCCCCAATCCATGTATAGTGGTTTTACCCTTTCTACCCCCAACCCAGAATTAAGTTAGAAAAATCATCAACAAATGCCTGTTTGATTATTTAGATTAATAAGAACACTGTTCAAACGAGACAAATAATCACTGATTTTTTATGGTAGCTGTTCAATCTGTTGAGAGATAGCTCAGTCAGTTGTATCAGTGTTAACTACATTGGCTGGCAGCAGAGAATATGTTTATAACATTTTATTCTCAAAGACAGAACATTCATCTGTTTACATATTCTGTACCTTAGTTTATAGTCTTTTATTTTTGTTTAATTTCTTATTGCATTCTTGCAGCTTTAATATAAGATTTTAATACTGTATAATTCTGGTTGCATGTTGATCACTGTGATGTTCATAATATTGCCTTATAGGAGACTGTCTTCCTTACAGTGGGGTATCAGATCCCAACCATCAGATACCATCTGGTTTGTTGGAGTCAGTCTATGTACTGTTAAGCTCTGCTAAGCAGAAGTTTCATTGTTTTGAAGGAATGAGTCAGGAGATAACTCATATTTTAACACTTGAACAGGAATGGCCAGAGAAATGCCTACCCACCATTACAGTTTCCCTAGTATTAGAAACACTGTGGTTTGATATAAAAAAGATGCATGTCACAGAATAAAAACAGAATACTTAATTAGCTGGATAGGGAGTTCTATATGGGTTAAGTAAATTATAATGAGAGATTAGATCTATGACAGCTGAGTGTTCTACTTCTGTGGGAAAAGTTTCACGTGTTTCTGTCCAGCTTATTGTTAAGTACTAAATTCCCACCTCCAGCCTTAATGATATACTGACTAAGTATATTCATTACACAAACAAATAGGAGTCTGAGGGTATATAATAAATAGGTAACCATAGCCAAGAAGATATTCTGAACCTCGGGGAAAAATGCCATGCTTGTCTTGCTAATTGTGACTGAACTGAATCTTCCAGTTAAAAGGTTACAGCTGATAGTGACCCACCCCACTCCAATTTAATGTCATTGTCAACTGCTGACATGGCTTTTGTCCATTGTTTATAAAATTCTTTTTTTATGCTTCAAGATGCGTTTTCTGCAAAATTACAGCTTTAAGTTTGAGAAAGAGAAACAGAGAAAAATGCAAAAAAATGTACCATGCTGATGTATCTTAGTCTATGCATTAAGCAATTATTTTTTTCAAATTCAAGGAAATTCTTCCTCCTAGTGAATATTTTCTATAATTGTTATATTATAGCCTGGTAAAACCTCAACCAGAATCAAAATCTCCCTCCTTCTTCAGACATAGCAAGCGTACATACCTCTCAAAGTTTCTACAATAACAGGCTTTGCATTTGCATGCTTTTTCTAAAGGCTGTTAGGTCTGAAATTCAAATGGCTGTCATTATTTAGTGACTGCAATCCTGAATGAGTTGCCACATCAAACAATATTATTAATTTACATGCAATAGATATTTTAATAAAATCACTTTTATTGTATTTGGCACCATCATCATCTGTTGAACTTTCCGTATATATGTCATATTTCTTCAAAGATCTTCCTTTTGAGACAATTTTTCTTAACTACAATTTTTCTTGGGACATGATAATCAGAGTTCCTCTCTGTAGCTCTGCATTATCACAAAATATGTATTGTCTTGCAGCAACACTGGTTATAACCATTATAGTTGCTAGTTTCCTTGAAGTTAAATGCCTTTGCCTTATACATGTCTGCAATTCCTGTTTTACAACTTCCCATCATCCCCAAGAAAATGGGATCTTGGTTTGGCCAATTTACCAACTACTTCATCCTCTGCCTGCACATTTTCCAAAGGTCTGCATATTCATCTTAGCTATTACTTCCTCCTTTCTGATCTACATGGAGGAGATTCTAGTTTTGCCTGATTTTGTTAAGCCATTTCTTCTATTTATACTGACTTTTAGGTTCAAATAATGTACTTGACGTAGATGATTTGAGTCTGAAAAATGTCCATGTTAATCATTGCTCTACCCTGGTTAATAAAAACAAACAAGCAAACAGGCATAAAAACCAATAACTAGATAGCTGTGGAATTGTTCAAATAATTTGTAATTATTCTAGCAGTTTTACGTCTTTGTAGTAAATATGCTTTTTCTTTATTTTAATATGTATCGATTACTTAAGTCCACTGGACATGTGTCACTCTTCAGAGCCAACTCTGGAGCAATGTCTTGTTAATTGACTTACTCAGAGTAACGCAGAAGTCAGATGGCTCAACTTGAATGCGCTAGATGATTCATATTTGCTTATTTGGCATAGCAACCTGATTAGTCCCTGCACCTCTGAGGTGTCCATAGAAGGGCCCTGAATATTATCTCTTTAGAAGTGTTTCTTTGAATCCTAGTAGATGTGCTACTTTGAATTTCAGCAGCCTTTTTTTTAAATTAGGCTTGTATTATACCTAACTTTGCTTTTTATGTATGCTCCCAGCCTAGTATTTATTATCTCATCTGTTGATTTTTATCATTCTTTTAAATTGTAAAATACTTAGTGAATACAGATATACATATTATAAATAAATTAAACTGTATACAAACTATGCTATCTTAATTTATTCAGTAGTGTTATCATTACCTTTTTATGTCACCCACCGTAATAGTGCAGCAATTTTGTCTGCAGCTCCTACCAAACCTGCAATTGCATAGCAACTTCTTGGAATATATTTGTTCAACTTCAAGTTCAACTTCAGTTTTATTATAGTGCTTTTTTTCTTAGCACTAATACACTGAAGTGAAGCAATAGATAAGATATAATGTAAAGACAAACCACATTACGGATAATGAATAGCTACTTAAAGAACAGATTCTGTTATTAAAATATTATTAAATATGTAAGAAAAACAGATGAACATATTACAGCAAAATAGCATCATGGATATAACTATTAAACCGAGATGACCTTAAAATAAATGCAGAGGGTGTGAAAGCAAACTCACTAAATTCCTAATCATATGTCCAGAACAATTAAGTCTAAAAAAAATCCCAATTATTCCAGGTTATACTAGTTCCAAAGATTCAGGTCCCAATAAAACACAAAGCTAAATCTGAAATTGTTACACTGAACCTAGACAATAGCTAAATGTATATGTTCTCCTTAGAATAATTGAACTAGAAGTAAATGCTCCAGACAGATTCTGAGAGGCATCTAGTAAGAATCTTTGAAGAACAAAGAATGGAGATGTCAATTCACAATAGAAGCATTCATTGTCCAAGGTATCAGAAAAGTATCTCCAAGAAAAAGCTGAAAGCCGATCTCTTTGGAAGCTATCTGGAAGACCCCTGTAAAACATGAACAAGACGATACATAAAAATCCATATCTCAAAACACAGACTGCAAATCCACATACACTCCAAGCTTCTAGAAAGTTTTCTCTAAAAAGTCAACAAAGAGCAGATTAAAAGTTTTAAAAGTACAGATTGTGGAACCAAGCATGAAGCCATGCACAAGGTCAACAAAGAAACTTTGATAGTAGGTGAAATCTCAATGCAAAAATTACAGCAGCAAACATTGATAGTAGGTGAAATTGTAATGCAAAAATTATAACAGAAAACATTGATAGCAGCAGAAGCTGCAATGTGAAAAATATAACAAACTAATGCAGCAATAATGAACTGTAACTGCTACAAAAATGGAATCCTGGGAAACAGATAAAAGTCTGCATGTTGTGGCAAACAAAATAAACAAAACAAAATGTACATCTTGTCCATAGGAAGCCAATCACCACCATATTTGGGTATGTGCAACAAGTGCTGATGAAATGTCAAAAGAAAGTCCAAAAAATGTATACTTTCTTTCTGTTTTTATTACATGTACACAAT
The DNA here is from genome assembly GCF_019279795.1 of Protopterus annectens. Lineage (NCBI taxonomy): Eukaryota > Metazoa > Chordata > Ceratodontiformes > Protopteridae > Protopterus > Protopterus annectens. Next base: position 625,687,331 of record NC_056744.1, read on the forward strand.
ATGAACTTTTTTGGGTCTATGTTACATCATCGAATGGCGACATTGCCGAACGTTATCTCGTTGACAATGAGGGCCATCAAACCCACATGCACAGCTAATTATATATACCAACTCCAAGGTCGCACTACAGTGGAGAATAGGGCAAATTTCCTGATCCCCACTGTAATGCAATCTGAGTCAGAATGGTTCGATGGTCTGCATTGTCGATGAGATGATGCATTCAACATTCTAACATAGACCCAAACTTTTTTCCATCTAGCTTTGTCTTTTGGAAACCCTAGTCTTTACCTAGTAATATAAGGTTACAGCATTTGGCACTGGACAATTTTGTCTTTTGATTGCTTTATTTAGATCATACAGATCAATGTAAATGTGAATCGTGTCTTGTTTAATAACAGTAACTATACACATTACCATTACCACTATTACAATTGCTTCTTAGTGCCAACTATGCATTCCGTTTCAGTTCCTGCTCAATTCTGTAAGGTACTGGTACTTTCTGAGGAGCAAGTATGACTGGTATAACATCATAATTTGCTTGTATATATAATATTCTGCCAATTATTTTGGCCTGTTACTAAATAAGTATAGTAAGGATATTTTACTATGGCACTGCAGGCCATACCTCCCAACTGTCCCAAATTACTTGTTTTTTATCGATTTTTGGGGTCCAAATAATGGGGTGCCATGATTCTCAAGTGGCACCCCTTCATTTCCAATTTTTTTCTTTTATTTTTTATGTTTTAGGCTTTGTTTTTTTATTTTTCACACTTTAGCTGACGTCATCACATGCATGATGACGGCAGCTCGTCAGTGCTACCAGCCTATTGGAATTGACTCCACGGCACGTATTTCTGGCTGGTTCAAATGCTTTGCGAGTGGGAATGGCTATTTAGAAGGCTTGTCTGTTATTATTGCTCCTCCTGGCTGTTTTAAGGGATATGAAGGCTCGAATGGCAAGGATTTATTTTATTTAGAAGGTTATTGCTCCTCCTGGCTGTTTGGAATGGATTGGAATGGAAGGGCAAGGATTTATTTAGAAGGCTCGCTTGCTCTGATGAAAGAATTTATCGCTCCTGGCTGGACAGAGAAGTAAGCTGAAACGTATGTGTGTATTATGTTCAGAAAGGGTGTGTGTGCGTGTGTGTGTGTGTGTGTGTGTGTGTGTGTGTGTGTGTGTGTGTGTGTGTGTGTGTGTGTGTGTGTGGGCTGCACTGTGCTCTTAGTTGTAAATTTGGAATTCAGGTGGGTATTGGTATTACTGTCCTGTTTATTTGTTGACTTTTTATTTATTTTTATTGCCAGGAAAGTTTGACAACAAAAGAGTAGATGGCACAGATAGCTAGGTTTGAACCATTTATGGATAGGAACGGGAAAAAATACCATTTTTTGTTATGCAAAGTTCAGTTTTGTTGTATTTTTTATTTGCATTTCGTCCTTTTCTGGCAATTCTCGGCTACTTGTTTTGTCTTTCTGTGGGAAATGGGCAGTGTTGTTTTATTGTTTTGGGGTTGGAAGAAGTTCAACAAATGCAGATTTAAAAATTGCTGATTCAACATTACTCTAATGGCATTTTGTTTTTGTTTCTGTTGGCATTTTATTTTTATTTTTGTAGTTATGCTGTAAAATCATTTCCTAGGGTAGCTCAATTCCTTGTTTGCGGTAGATGCACAGTGTAGCCTAGAAAACAGATTGCATTGATCCATGTCACTGATGTGGTTTTCAGGTGGTCTTATTACCTGTATGCGTTTTGTCACTTCCAAGTGCTAATGCACTTATAAATGGACATTATTATTATCACCATATATGAATTATTTAATGGGAAAAAAAATCAAGTAATGGGTTTTATAGTACATTGCCAATTTTAACTAATTGATTGTTGTGCTTGTTTATAACTTTTTAACTATCTGGAATTTTTTAGTATGAAATTTTCTTGGTATTTTTAGTTTATAAACAAGCGTTACCATTACATAAGACTTTATATGCATTTTGACAAGTGTATCAGTCTAGATGAGGAGACTTAAAAGCAGCACAGTGTGTCTCCCATGTATATGGCACCTCCAGGAATTGAAAGACACAAGGCATCCAAGAGGTCCTGCCAGACGGTCATGCTTTTACTCTCGATTCTCTTTAGTACTGAAAAAGGCCACAAGACTCAGACCAATACCAGACCTAAGAGGTCTAAGAAAACCTGGTTCCAAAGAAGCCCTTTGCATGGTCACAGTTAGTCACTCTTTCTGTGCTTAACTGAAGGATATTAGTTGTAATCTTTGGGCTTACAAGACATCTGCCTCCACGTCTGAATTGTCAAGGAGTCAAGATGGTTTCTTTTGTTCTAGGTAAGAGCCCATCATTGTAAATTCTTGATTCTTCCATTTTGCCTCATGTCTCTCTCTAGGTTTTTACCAAATGCATGTTCTTTGTAGCAGCTCAGCAGAGGTCGAAGGGTGCCAAATTATTTCCATGTCTGGGTGATTGGCTCTTAGCTGTCCCATGGGTTCATGTTTGGTATGTTATTTCAGTATTCCACTCTTTAGGTATTATGGTGAGCCTTCCACTGGTAACACATCATTTTATTCTAGCAACTTTCCAAAATTATACAAGCAATGTTTAAAATGTGTCCCTGGTTTTTGACCTTTTGCCCCCCCCAAAAAAAAATGAAATTGAAAATAAGTGTGAGAAGCTGTGCGAGATGTCTATGGCTTACACTGCTGTCATTCTATTTATAGTGTGGGTGTGGAAGTAGATTTTATGATGGAAATGTTCTGAATTGGGCAGTTTCATCATTATTGGTTCATGCAGTTTGTTTCATTGCCTGCAGTACAGCCTACTTGAAAAATGTTCAAACAATATATTTAAAATGCACTTTGTCTAACAAGTGTGCTGTATTATACAAGGAATATAATTTAATAAAGTCAGCAAGGTGTATCAAAGAAAAGAACACATATATGTTTCTTGTTTTGTGTGCAAGGGGTCAATAATTTAAAAACAGCCCTAAGGTAATCTTTATCCACCACTGGCCAGATGCATTTTCTTTGGATGTGGTGTGGGTTTCAATGGTGTTTCAATGAATGTGAGTTTCAAGGGCAGAGAATTTTTAATGCCAAGTCTATTTTCCTTGTGAGACAGTATTGCTTTGTTTAGCAGATGTCTTAGTGTTTGTGCATTGTTGTGCTGCAAAATGTTAAAATAAAATCCAAATAATCATTGTAGAAGTAAAGCAGTATGCACACATTGGTGTTTATGGTAAATGGGGTGAAATAGCCAGGTAATGGGAAATTTGAATGGCTGCAGGGGGACTCTAGTACCATATTTTGGTTGTCTGTTCTTCAGTTTGCGTTTGAAAGTTGGTATCCCACAATTCCATTGGAGTGGGTGGGGTTACGTAATTATGTACGCAAATTAGATGTTAATTAGCATACAGATTTGTACCTATTTTTCATGGGCCTTGTCCAGATGTTTGATGTTTCCAGGTTGACAGGTATGCTGCAGGCATGTGACTTCCCTTCATTGCATAAATGAACACATTCACTTTTTCTCATACTGTTAATTTGTTTTACTATTCCTAACTTCTCACAAGCCCAAAACTCCATAATATGCTTCAATTAACTTCTTTAAATGTTACAGTGCTACAGTTTGCATTTCAGTTCCTTTTGAATCAGTGGATGTACTTGGTGGAATAAAAATATTAATAATCTGCAAACAACTTTCTATTTTTTTTAACTTTTATCTCCAGTACTTCAAGAATATCTTTATATATATTATACTCTGTAGCTCTGTCTATTTTAAATGCAATGTTTTGTTTATATTTGTACCTCTGTCTGTTTTAATTTCAAAGTTTTGTTTATTAAGTTTTATAATTTCTTGTTAATATTCTTAATTGTACTCGTATCAACTTTGTTTAGTCTAAAAGAGGCAACAAACATTTCATTTTCAAGTGTCTGTTCACAAACATGAATATTCTTTTGGAAATACTCTTTTTCACAATTTCACCAAATAATGATTTCTACCACAGTTTCTACAAAACTGATTGAAGTCCTGTTACAGCCATACCTTCAGTGTCAATTTTCTGTATACTTTGTGGCTCTGATTCTCATTTACCTTAGTAGTACAAGGCATTCTTAGTTTAGTTTTCATTTTTCTTTATTATTTGACTCACATTTTATCTTATGCCATTCCATTTCTGCAGGTAATGTGTAGAAATGTGTACTCGTAATGTTACTGTCTCTGCATACCGCCGCAGTTTTTGATAATGTCAGGACTGCTTGCACTTAATAAATAATGATAGTAATTAGAGATATTAATTTAGTATATCAGCCCCCTCCACAGCAGCTCAGCCATGCCCACTACCCTTTTCTCTCCTTGAGCTACTCCCCTCAATGCAACATTCCCATCATCCAACAGGGATCAATGCAGGGAATGTCCATGTAACCACTTACCCCATCAGGTAGGTTTCGTGCAGCGAATGCTCATATAACCACTTACCCCATCAGTTATTTATGCCCATCCCTTCCCCACCTCTCCATCAGTCACCTTGAGTAACTAATTGAACCTGAGTTGGCCAGGCTGTAGTCAGAGCTTTATCCCTTTAGACCATTGAAGTGACAATTCATTTTTGTTTAATTCAATCAACATGGCCTCAAGGACTTTAACATATCAGCCCTGTCTATCATAAAGTGCTACTTTAAGTTCTTGTAGATTCATATTTATTAATCCAGCAATGCAATATATCCATCTTATCCTCTTTTGGGACCTTCTTCTTTTGATTTCAATCTTTTGAAGTATCAGTATCTTTTCTGGTGAATCCTGTCTTTGTATTATATGGCCAAAGTACCTGAGTTTTAGCTTTACTACTAGACCTTTCAATGAATGGTATAAGCTTATTTCCTTTAGTTGTGACTGATTTGACCTTGCAGTCCACTATATTCTCAAACATTTTTCCAACACCTTAGTGCAAAAATCACTGGTATTTATAGTCTATCTCTCACAGGCATATGTTATTAATGAAGATAACAACAGTTTTGACAATATGGACCATTGTTGACAATGTGTTGTCTTTTCCATTTTAAATATTATCCAGATCTGCCATAACTTTTCTTCCATGAAGCAAGCATCTTTTAATTTTATGGCTGCAACCACCACCTACAACATAACTCTTAAGCTCTTAGTGCAAAAAATCTGGGCAAATCTAAAAATCATGAGTAGAGGGAGCAAAGCTCCAAAGTTAGTGACAGATTTTTAATATTGCTCTTACAGACCTAGAAGATTGATATAATAACAGGTTTTGCATTAGCGTGCATTTTCTGGAAGATATGATGACTGAAACTCAAATGTCTCTCACTATTAAATGACTTCAAACCTAAATGATGAACAAACCAAAATTATGAGGTAAACATCTGAATGTTCTGCAAAAATCTGGACAGTTGAGAGGTATGAGTCCTGCAGAGATCTTTGAGCCCAGGAAAATAATATCTGTTACATCCTCCACAAGATCTTTGAGCCCAGGAAATATGCCTCAACATCTTCACCAACTATTTGCAAAAACTGATAAGGCAATCTTCCTTAATTTTATGTTATTTTTATTTTTTGATGATGACCAGTAAGCCAGCTTTTGTGTTCTTTTCATTTTCACTTTCATCAACAGACTCTTCAACTTTTTGACACTTTCAGTCATCAGAGTAATATCATCTACATATCTGAGGTTTTGAATATTTCTTTCAGCAATTTTGATTTCAACATCATATTGATCTAACCTAGAATTTTGCAGGCTATATTCAGCATATAAAGTGCAGAAATAGGGAGGCAATATACAGTCTAGTCATACATACTTTCCCAATCTTGAACTTTTCATTCCTTCCATATTTCTTTCTAACTGTTAGTTGTTTTTGTGCAAAGATTCCTTACGAGACAAATAAAGTGGCCTGACATACTCATTTCTCTAAGAATGTGCCACAGTTCATTACACTTCATACAATCAAAAAACTTTAAAGTTGAAGTAAATATTTTCCTCGAACTTTCTTGCTTTCCCTACTGTCAGCAGATGTTGGTAATTTGATCTATGGTGTCTTTAACCCTTCAAAGAACAGCTAGTTTATCTGGCAATACTCAGTCATTGTATAGAGTCTAGGTTGCAAGATATTGACCATTACCTTGCTAGCATGTGAAGCAGGTAGTTGTGATCAAAGACATAGCTAGCTCAACCAGGGCCTTTGGCGAGTCCCTGAAGTAGCGCCCCACCCCATTGCTCAAACTGAACAGCAAAAAGCAAAAAAAAAAAACCCCAAAAAACACAAAACAAACAAAAAAAAATGGCAGCTCTGATTGACTGCTCACAGCATTCTGAAGCACATGCCCCCTCCCAGTCACATTACCTCTCAACTGTCAGTGATTTTGACTCAATTTTAGATCTGTCCTTCTTGTTTTCTCTTAAAACTAGTGACTTTTGAAGAAAAGATGGTGAATTGCACTTAATAAATATTGATAGTAATTAGAGACAGAGACTTAATTTAGCTTGGAAAATGTATATTAATTCACATTGTCTTATTCTGTCAATGTCCCAAGATAATAGTGCTAATATTTTAAAAGTGTCCCTGATTATTTCTGGATTTGTCCCTGATTCTGTTGAGGTTTGTCCCTCATTGGTTGAGAGCTATGCCCCTCCTTGCCACAACCCTTCACTGGAAGAGCAAAAATAAAAAAAATAAAAAAATAACTGTTACATTTTAAATACAGGTTAACTCAGATGTTGCCAAGTTACTTTCTGTACTAATATCAGAAAAGCTGGTACAGAAAGAAGAATGCAGGCATGGCACTTGTTATGCTACTGGTTGCAATTACTGCCATATAATAAACCTCAAGACTGAGACAGATCATAAACAGAAAGGCATGAGTTTAATGTAACAGACGTTTTTATGCTGCCCAGACAATGGGTAATTAGTTGAACCATTAAGAATGGAACATTTTCTTTGGATATGTATTTTAATAGCACTGCACTGAAGATTACCAACATCAAACCTGCTTTAAAGCTGCCAGTTCTGTTATACTAGCACTGTTTTAGTGACAATACATGATAAATCTTTACTTTTAATATATAAAGAGCCTTTGGAGTCAGCAAAAAGTAGAGATAAAATCTAATTCACTAATCTATTAATTTCATCCGTCCATGCTGTTCTTCAGAGAAATTTTTTCTTTTCCAGTATATTTTGGTATTGCGTTCTAAAGCAAATTCACAATCAATTAGGCCTTTCATTTTCCAGTGCCTGTTAATCCATATCACTAGAGACAAAAACACTCTCAGACCATCTGTTTTTTCTGTCTCCATTTATATTTAACAATGAGCTCTTAATAAAAAACAGTCTTGTTGATGATTCTTCTTCCCAGCAATATGCAGTCCCAATGTTACAATGCTCATCAAAGGCAAAAAAAGTTACAAGACAGTCACAAGGATTATTATAACCCTCTTCAAAACTAATTATGTTGTAAATCCTCTTCTGCTAAGGAATGATATTTTCGTCATCTAGTTCCTCATCTCTGCGAACACATTTATCCCCCACACACACACATATACATTCTGCTGGCTGCCAGTTTAGTGTTGAATGAGAACTTACACTTTTATTTTATTTAACTTTATACTCTAGCAATGTAAACAGATTGCTTTTATGAGAGCTTAACAAACTATACACCCATAATCATATTTCCAGATGGACAAGTTCCTGTTGCATATTGTAGAATGAGGTTTACATGTGTTTTAACCTGATTATGTTGGGAAACCCAATGGCATGCTTTTTTATATGAATTATTAAAGATATAAATCCATATCATGTAAATTTGTCCTTCACTATTTTTTTGGCAATGATATGTAAGCTGGAAATCTCTCTTTGAGATCTTCTATATATTAATACTGCTTTGGAAAACAAGTTACTTGCTCACCCTTTCATAGCCACTTGGGATTTTCCAATAATGCAGCATTTCAGAATATTTGCACCATATTAATATGAAATATTTACTTTAAAGTTTATTATTGTACTCTGGACGCTGTGAAACTGGCAAAAAGTTAAGCTTATTATGCACCTTTCTTGCTTCAGAATATTTCATAACAGACTTTGTTATGCACATTTGAGGTTGCTATGGTCTACTGTTGTACTACAGCACATACAACAGCTACCATGGAGTAGCAAAATATACATCTGACAGCTTTCAAGCTGCAGGATACTTTGATTTGCTATAAAAATGTGTGAAATGAAGTGCCTAAAAGCTTTTAAAACTGTTGCTTCATCAAATCTGCAGTCTGCTTCTGGTCACTGTCTGTGAAGCCGCACCAAGTGTGTCAAAGCTTTCAAAGTTGTAAATGACTTCATTCTCTTACAATATTTTTTCTCTGTAATAGTATATATGGACAACTTAAGCTTAGGTACTACAGATATTTGGGACTGGGTTTTGTGATCATAATCTACTAGTTATGTATTCTCAAAAAAAGATGACAGTATTCACCTCATGTTTCACTATCCATTTCTGAAACACATAACACAGAGAATGATCATCAGGTCTCAAATCATAAGCAGCTTGTTACATATTCCAAACATGAATGCCAACAAAATTTACTCCCAAGGGGAAACTTGGCATCCATATCAAGAACACATAATATAAGGTTATGACTGATGACCTGACACAGATAATACAAGGTTATGACTGATGACCTGATGCAGATAATACAAGGTTATGACTGATGACCTGATACACATAATACAAGGTTATAACTGATGACTGGAAACACATATTACAAGGTTATGACTGATGACCTGATACACATAATACAAGGTTATGACTAATGACCCGATACAGATAATACAAGGTTTTGACTGATAACCTGATACACATAATACAAGGTTATGACTGATGACCTGATACACATAATACAAGGTTATGACTGATGACCTGATACAGATAATACAAGGTTATGACTGATGACCTGATACAGTTAATACAAGGTTATGACTGATGACCTGGTACACTTAATACACATGTATGACTGATGACCTAACCATAAGTCTTTGTGGTACGCAGAGCTTTATCTGCTCCTTCTACTACCAGTTATAGGAAAGAAAGAGAAAACCAGTAAAGCACTTAGTGTTGCCAAACAGGCATCAACATACCTCTCAACATCTTTACTAATAAGTCTGGACAAATCAAAAAGCAATAGGGGGAGAGAGGATCAGAATCAGGTTTTACATGCCGCAATGATTCAGTTAAAAAGTGAATAGAATAAAAGAGGTTTTGCATTGATATGCATTTTCTAATCAATGATAAGTATAAAGCTCTAATGTCTGACATTATTGACAGACTATAATCCTCAGTGATTTATCAGAAAATCAAAAAAGTTATGAGGAATCAGGAATAAATATGAGGCAAAACAAGGGTGTTCTGCAAAATTAGGCACACCAGACAGATTTGGATAGCTGGCAGAAATTAAGTGGTCATCTGTAGACCTAATGGCTTTTAAAACTTAACATTACTTTTTATAAATATGGCAGAATAAGACATCCAACAGCTTTTAAAAGGGATTTTACCTTCTTCTGCTCTTCTTTGATAGCTGGCACTTTCTGCTGTTATCTCTTAGTATAAGAGCTGATCTTAGCAACACATAGGTGACTTTAACAAACTTTTGTTAAGCACTCCTAAGTGGAATTTAAGAGTGCAATCAAGGTGATCCACACACTGCAGGTTGGCTATGATCAGAGACTTGCAACTGGGACAGAGGGCCAGAGGGCCAAATGGTTTCCTATTGAAATGTTGGCACTTGTAATGCCATGTGCCAGCAGACTGAAAAAAAGAAAGAAGCTGCAGAAGAATGGTGAATATTGAACATTGCTCTTCTCCATTAAACTGTTTTTTTGTAGGGAACAAGCCCCCCCCATATCCCCCAGATATATATTATATATATTATATATATATATATATATATATATATATATATATATATAGGTTCTATATTAAATATTCGAATGCTTAAACGTTCGAATCACTAAAGATCGAACTTTAGTGATCGAACGCTTAAATGTTCGAATATTTAAAAAAATTAAAAAATAAAAATGAAACAAAATGTAAAGTGTTTAAGCAGGGGGGCAAGAACCCCGGCACCCCCCACACTTCTTAAATATACCAACTCTGAGATCGCACTTCAGTGTGCTGCAGTGCAGAAATGGAAAATTTTCCATTCCTTACACTGTAACGTGATCTTGGAGTTGGTATATTTAAGTAGCGGGGGGTATGGGGGCTGCAGGGAGGCTTGCCCCCCCCTGTTTACACCCTTTAGTTTTTCTTTTTTTTGTTTTCATTTCATTTTTTTTTACATTTTTTAAAATATTCGAACATTTAAGAGTTCGATCACTAAAGCTCGATCTTTAGTGATTTGAACGTTTATATATATATATATATATATATATATATATATATATATATATATATATATATATATATATATATATATATATATATATACATATATATATATATATATATATATATACTCCGACATTGCCATACCTCAGAGAAAGGAGAATATTCTGATAAATAGTCATCTTGGACTTGGGTATATACAAGTCATTTTTTCAGCCATTCAGTCTCTGTATTTCAGGACTCAATCATGCAGGTTCTGATATTTCAGATGGTTACAAGAAAAATCATTTCTCTGTTAAGCATTACAAACTAATCAAAATATGCAAATTCTCATAGTTTTATTTATATGTAACCTCCATTCATATATGGTACTTCCATTCCTGGTAAAAGGCTGGCTATATATTTGATTACTACTCACACATTAGGTGTAAACTACCTTCAGATCATGGAAATTCTTACTGTATTATTTACAACTAAGTAGCAAACAGTAGCATTGTAATAAACCTTTCACTATATGTAGCCTTGCGTACCAAACTGAATTTCTTGAAATGCATGTTAAATTACTTTGCTTTTCTTTCTGTATTTGAACATCTATTTATATAATGCTTTCTTGTATATCTTTCATCTTTATTAAGACCCAAATTGTTTGGTTTCAGTTTTCTTCAACTTCTGCTTAAGATAGCATGTTGTCTTAATTTTTGACACAGAAAGATAATTTGTTATAATTTGATATTAATTTTTCTGTGAAGCTGCAGATTTTTCAAGCACAAATAACATTATATGCAGTGTCCTGTACTTTTTCCAGTTAGACTTCCTCTCTGAAAAGCATTTGATTTTATTTTCCATAGCAACATTAGAAAGCACTCTTGAATCCACTCACCAGGCTGTGTAAGGAGAAAGTCATGCTCAGTTGCCTATCAGGGCCATGGTCCATCAGATCATGCATGCATTTAGGTCATTGGATCACAAGTACCAGTATGACTCAGTCATGGTCCCAGAGTGTGTGTAAATGAAATGAGATGTACCTCTTTGGGCTATATGAAGACAGACATGATGGGGCTCTCAGATTAGGTGTCCCAGGTCAGTATAAGCCTAGCACTGATCAGTATTATACCCTCTCCAAGGATGATGCCACAATATGAACTAAAGATGACTGTCTTTAATAATTAAGCAAAGCTACCAATGAAGCAATCAAAAGGAAGTAAAACAGGTGGCCAAACTTGAATAAATGGATAACAAAATTTATTGAAAATGTTAAAAATTAAGCACACCAAACTGTTTGGCCACCTGTTTTACTGCTTTTTGTCTTTAATAATTGTGTCAGTTTTTGGTGTCACACCAAGGGGTTATAATGTTTGTCAGCAAAGGAAGATATGGTCAACTAATCATGCTACTTTGCCAGGGATGGTCAGTACCAGTCCCATCTAGGCTTCTGAATATTGGTTAAAAGATTGTCCTACCCTTTGTGCATTTTTAGGACAAAATAACAAGCCTTCTGACATAGGAAAACCAATCCTAGAAAATCTAAAGGTGTAACTCCTCAATGTCAGGTCCTTAACAAGAAACTCCACTCCCTCCAAGGTCTCCTCACTCTGGAGAATGTAGATATTTATGCAGTTACTAAGACATGGTTTAAAGCTGTGAAGAGGACCCTGGTAGTGCAGGGCTACAATGTCTTCCACACATTTTGACCAGCTACTGCACAGGCAGAGACTAAAGTTGTAGGTGTTTCAATTTGTATAAAAAAACAAACATACCTAAAGGTTGATAAAACAGGATAAACTATATAAGCTGCTCCACTTCCAAATTACCATAGGCAAAGTTACACACCATATCCTTGCAAGCAACAGGTCTTCCCAATTTGACCCAGGGAACCCATAACACATACTTACACTTAATGGAGACACTCACCTTTCAACCTAATACCATATTCATTGTGCCTTTAACTACTCTGCTATTATTTGAGAATCATACATGACCCCAAACTTGCAGGCCTACATATTTATAGACTTATCAGCACAAACACCCTAGACAAGATAGTGAATATGCCCAGTAGCTGCATGAACATACTGGTTCTGGTCCTCACTAAAATGCAAGAACTCTGGCACCCCCACTCTGGTAAAGTTGGGCCATAAAGCTGTCTTCTTTGAAAATAAAAAAAAAATCTCAGGATCCGTGCTAACCCTGGAACATTTAGAAAATATCTAACATATTTTGCAATCTGTGGTATCCTCCAGACCCAAGTATTTTGCCTTTTAACCCCTTTCTTCTAACGCTACCAGCTGTAACCCTATTACTTGCAGTTGTCCATAGTTTTTCACAGAATGACCCATACCTCTCAACTGTCCAGATTTTTGCCTCATTTTTGTGGTTTTCTGCCATATCACTGGCATGAACTCAGGATTGAAGTTACTGAATAATCACATACATTTCAGTTTCAGTATTCAAATCCTTCAGAAAATGCATCTTAACACAGACCTTATCATTCTAGCACATTTCTAAGTTTGAAAGAGCAGTATTTAAAATCTGGCCCTATTTTTGGGCACTTCTCCCCCCATTATGTCGGGCTTTGTCCAGATTTCTTGCACTAAGAGGTTGAGAGCTATGATGACACCTAATCTTCCAATTCTGCAGCTGTATCAGTAAGATGGCATTATACTGTTCGATAAAAAACAATAATATTTGCTCTGTTCTTGATAAAACTGTTTTTCTGTATTGCTATCTTTTGTGAAAGCTGCTGTATTTTTTTACAACATATCACATAATGAAAGTTTGACATCTTACACCAAGAACTCAAGATTTTCCTTTTTTCTGAAACATCTTTATCATAACTATTGTAAATCACACAGTTGACTAGAGTCTGGAATTGTTTTGTATTTTTACTCAGAAATTTACAACAATTTAATTAACTTATTATACCAAAAAGCTTATGCAGACTGTATTAAACTGAGATATTAGATTTTAGTGACTGAAGAAGATGACTGACCCTTTGAAATGCCTTCAGATCATTATGGGTATATTCTGCTATATGTTTATTTTAGTACTCTTCTTAATACTTCCTCCGTTAAATTAAATAGTTATCATTTTTATTTAACTTCAATGACAAGGCACAAATAACAGCCATAGATTAAAAGCAAGAGTGGTTTTAAAGTGAAGAAATTCATTGCTTATTCTATAGCCACTGAACTTTTAGAATCATTACACAAGTAGCCCCTTTAGACGGTGTTTCACCATCTTCAAAAATGTGAACTTTTAACAGGTAATTCACCTCAATCTACATCTATTATTCTGATATTAGGTAGTACTGCAATGGCTGCATATTTGCTGGGTGATAGGTTTGCAAGGTCTTGCAATTATTCTCTTGCTCTAGCTAGCCTAAATTCGTGATTCAGACTAGAAAAAAAGTTTAACATTAAGAATTAAACTATGAAATATGCTCAATGCATAATATGTAAAGGTAGGAAGCTTAACATGGAAATGGATTACTTATTCCTGGTCACTTGTGTAGTGGAGCTGTTTTACCAGATTTTTATTTGTGTGAATGCTGGGATGAATGAAATACTACAAGCTCTATTGAAACTTTGAATGAAATGTCATTAAACTTGTATATATTTGATCTAGACAGTCCTAACGTCTGTCACAGCAGGATTAGAGTTTGGATTTGTGTTGTTGACACAGATTTTGATTTTGAATGCATTGAGATTACATTGAGGGTTAGGCTTTGTTTTTGAATTAGGTTTATGTTTACAGTTTGTGTTACACTCAGGGTCAGCACTGGCTTTGAGGTTAGTGTCAATGTTTGGACTGAGGAGTGCTTGGGGTGTTGTGTTTTTTATGCTGGTTGTGGTGAGTTTTGTCTTTCAGGAGGAATGCAGTCACCATGTGCATCATTGTGAACTGCACATTTCAGACTAATGGATGCTATAAAGAATTAGTTTTACCTTTTTATATTGTTTTTGAGTATGTAGACTTCATTCTGTGGTTTTCGAAGCTCTGATGTGTTAAACACAGCATATCACTAATGAATGACATTGTTTAGTTGAGTTTAATGTGAGGCATGTTGCTGTGTAATTCTAATCTTCTACCCTGTTGTATGAAACTCACTATATGTAAAATTTATGTAGAGACCAATGCTTGATGCTGTATGATGACACCATAGCACATGTGTTGGACAATGGAATAAGTGGTAACTATAACCAAGTATCACTGGACAAGTATCACTGTAATACAATGTTCAGGAGAATGTCATTTGAGCTATAAAATATCATGGAATATGATTCTAGTTTGGTCAGTATGAGTTACGTAGTCTCATTTTAATATCACCCTAGGATATGGCTGGAATGTTCTCCCTCATTTCCAGTAATCTGAAATTTGGAGCCAGACTACCAAAACTGGTACACTACTGGAAGGTTTTCATTCGCCTAGCAGTTTTCTAGATAACATGTATCCAGTGTGCCTCAATGCAAGAAGATTAATTTGTTTTTACAAATAAGGATATTGGCTTACAATACATGTTACCTTTCCATCTGACTTATTGCTTACTTACTAGGTTTCAGCCACTGCATATATTAAGCAAATGTGCATTATTTCATAAATATGGATTCTGTTGTGCAGATTGATGTTAGAATCCTCACTTTGATTTGTATATAAGGAAGGGATGGTATACAAATCTATAAAAAAAATTCTCCCAACTAATTGTAACTCCCTTACATAAATATAATATTAGTTTGTCATGTATACATGCAATGCTTTTCATTTTATTATATCTTAGGCAAACATAACCCATTCTTTCATGTGAAGCCACAGTAATTATTTATTTTAGTAATGAATGTTTCCTGCTAAAGGGGTATTATTTTCAGTTTCACATGATTTTTGAATAGCACTTATATTTTACTTGGATTTGGAACAAAGTTTAAGCTAAGCATATGGTATTTTTCTAAGTTTACTTAATACTCAAAAATTCATTCATTTCATAATCTGTTTATTATTATCATTAAAGTGCCCATACTTCAGATAGGTTTTGAAGTGATAATATTCTGGCATTTTGAAAAAATAATGTTCAATTATCTGGACATGGTAAAGTTAAATCCTAAGGCAAGACAAGTTCATGAAATGGAATCAGAACAAAATGGAATTAAAAACCTATTGAACAAACTCACATATTTCTGTATTAGCTGTAGAGTTGGAGTGCCTGGCTGCCAGTGACTGGCAATACACCAAGAGCTTTAATTTCTTCAAATCTGGATGACATATGAAGCAGGCAATAACTGTATTTTTTTTTTCTGGAACAGACCGAAACAAATCTCACTGTTACCAATTAAAGGAGGAATGCTGAGCTGGATAAAACATAATTTTGCTGAATGTCATGTTGTATCCTAAAAGATATTTATCTTGTAGACACAGAGGATGTGCTAAAATTATGCATTTCACATAAATATGTCTTGAACATTTTTACAAGACACTTTTAATTCAAGGACAGACAACATCTTAATTTCTAAACTAACTTCTTAATGTCATTCTGCACATTTGTTTGCATTCACAAACTGGAATGTTATTCCCCTAATCACTGGCATTATCTCAACTGCCCACTAAAAGTCTATAGTTGATAACACAGTGAGACATGATCAAATCCTTATGGGTACACATCCAGGAGAACTGGAACCAGTAAGGGCTAACTAATGAAAGCTACATAAGCAAAGTGAACTGTACAACTTATAATAATATATTTATTGAGCTAGACCAAATAAACTGTAGCTATTGTGCCATGCATGAATGCTTTCCTTTGTACTTCCTAGGCTAAGTATTTGATTTTTATTGTGTACCCTTTGGGTTTCATATAGTTTGCAAATAAAACTTAGCTTTTAGGACAAGGCTTTAAGGAAAGTTAAACTTTATATTCATTTGTTTAACATATGATATCATGATTGAAGAGCATAATAACCCAGAATGGATGTTTTTCAATGTTTTTATTTATTTACTTAATAGAGTTTAGCAGATAATTTCAGGTGTGATGCAAGAAGAGCAAAATGAACTGAAATAACAAGTAACATCATACATAGACATTGAAATTGCACACTAAGCAATTGGATGATAGCATTATAGTATATGTCAATATGTTTTCATATAGCAACTGAATTAGGCATTATGTATTATTAATAGAGTAAGTCCAGGAACATAATTATAGCACTTTTAAATTCCCAAACAAACTCATGCATACATGCATGTACCTAAGAACTTCATTTGAAGTTTCAAATGAGCATAAAGGTTTTAAGCTGAATGTTTTCAGCTGTACGACCTTTCTCAGTGAGACCTAGGGCAGTTAGCTCCAGGCTAACTTTCAAAATACATGTCTAGTCTTCCAGTTTCTGCTTGAAGGATGGTAATCTGTTTCACAGCTTAAGCAACAGGTGCAGCTTATTCTACAGATGGGGAAGCACTTACTGCATAAGCAGCAGGTGCAGCTTATTTTACAGATACAGAGGCACTTACTACTTAAGTGGCAGGTCCAGCTTATTCTAAAGATGGGGAGGCACTTCCTGATTAGGTAGCAGGTGCAGCTTATTCTACAGATGGAGAGGCACTTACTGCTTAAATAGCAGGTACAGCTTATTCTACAGATGGAGAGGCATTTCCTGCTTAAGTAGCAGGTGCAGTTTATTCTACAGATAGGGAGGAACTTATTACTTAAGAGGCAGGTGCCGCTTATTCTACAGATGAGGAGGCACTTCCTGCTTAAGTAGCAGGTGCAGCTTATTCTACAGATGGGGAGGCACTTACTGCTTAAGTGGCCCATGCAGCTTGTTCTACAGATGGGGAGGCACTTGCTGCTTAAGCGTCAGGTGCAGCTTATTCTACAGACGAGGAGGCACTTACTGCTTAAGCAGCATGTGCAGCTTATTCTACATATGGGGAGGCACTTCCTGCTTAAGTAGCAGGTGCAGCTTATTCTACAGATGGGGAAGCTCTTGCCACTTAAGTGGTCCATGCAGCTTATTCTGAAGATGGGGAGGAACTTACTGCTTAAACAGCAGGTGCAGCTTATTCTACATATGGGGAGGCACTTCCTAAGTAGCAGGTGCAGCTTATTCTACAGATAGAGAGCCACTTACCGCTTAAGTGGCCCATGCAGCTTATGCTACAGATGGGGGAGGCACTTACTGCTTAACTGGCAGGTACAACTTATTCTACAGATGGGGAGGCACTTACTGCTTAAGCAGCATGTGCAGCTTATTCTACTGATGAGAAGGCACTTACCATTAAAGCAGCAGATGCAGCTAATTCTACAGATGGGGAGGCACATCCTGCTTAAGTAGCAGGTGCAGCTTATTCTACAGATGGGGAGGCACTTGCTGCTTAAGCGGCAGGTTTAGCTTATTCTACAGGTGTGGAGGCACTTACTACTTAAGTGGCAGGTGCAGCTTATTCTACAGATAGGGAGGCACTAACTGCTTAAGTGGCAAGTGCAGCTTATTCTACAGATGGGGAGGCACTTACTGCTTAAGCAGCAGGTGGAGCTAATTCTACAGATGGGGAAGGACTTACTGCTTAAGTGGTAGGCACAGCTTATTCTACAGATGGGGAGGCACTTACTGCATAAGCAGGAGGTGCAACTTATTCTTCAGATGGGGAGGCACTTACTGCTTAAGTGGCCCACTTACTGCTTAAGCAGCAGGTGCAGCTTATTCTACAGATGGGGAGGCACTTACTGCTTAAGCAGCAGGTGCAGCTTATTATACAGATGGGGAGGCACTTACTGCTTAAGCAGCAGGTGCAGCTTATTCTACAGATGTGGAGGCACTTACTGCTTAAGCAGCATGTGCAGCTTATTCTACAGATGGGGAAGCACTTACCGCTTAAGCAGTAGGTGCAGCTTATTCTACAGATGGGGGAGGCATTTACTATTTATCAAAGGTGCAGCTTATTCTACAAATGTGGGAGGCACTGCCCAGTGTATCTGTCTCTTCATCATGTTTTTATATATTTGTCGGTAATGGGTTAAGTCCCTGGTTCAAGTGTGTGTTAAATGTTAGACTTACAGTGATTCAGAAGATCTAGGAGAACATGATCTCTCATTGTGATGCAGGTGAGGCACAGATCAACCCTCAAGAGTCATTAAGATGCACAGTAAAAGGATAGAGCTTCTAGTCTCTCCTGGAAGCTCAAGATCTTTAAGCCTGAATTCGTATTAGTTAAGAACCTCTGGGGCTTCTCTTGTTGTGTGATATGTCAAGTGAGGTACATTTCAAAGGGGGCATTGTACTCTATATCTGGTCTAATCAGTGCCAAATATAATGGATTGAGCCATTTTCAGGCATGGTTATTTGACAGAACAACTTGTTCTGGAAGAAGAGTTCGTAAGTGTTTCAGTGCCGCTTAGAATAATTATAATGTTCCACAAATGGCAAGCTGAGTTTTTGTTCAGTTACCTTCAGCAAGTTGGCAATAGACAAGAATAACATTAATGAGGTCTTACTTTATCATAGGATCATAACAGGTTACTAGGCTAATGGCCCTAGAGCATTTTTAAGCCTGGCCATTCATGCCCCAGTTTTCACAATTATCAATGCCCAGAGGCTAGAATGGCTTTGGTATATGCCTGTGCCTTAGGGCATATACAAACCACCCCTGTCTATAAGGGCCACAAGTGACAAGCCAGAGTTGAATTTGGGATTTCTCATCCATTTGTCCAAATTGCATTTGAACAGGCTTAAGGAAGAGCTGTTTCACATGAATGGGGAGAGTCTCTTCCAGAGACTATGTAAGCTCCCATACACATGCACATATCTGTCTCTCCAACGTGTTTTGTTTATATCACAGACGAGGTTTAGATCCTTAAATGGGGTAATTCTAGTGCTGTTTATTTTGTGACTGTGCAGCAGATCCTTCAGAGCTGTATCAGATAATGGCGTGTAGGTTAGGCATAGCTTGCTCCTCAGTAGTCTGTAGGATTTTGAGTACAGGGACAGGGTTTTGAGGCAGTCTGAGTAGGACATATGATTTGCACCCTGTATTATTGTAGTGAGGAAAATGCTGTGGTTGCTCCAGCTGTCACAAATGCCTGGTCAAATACATGCTGAAGGGTGCATTGTACTATTGATCTAATGAGGAGTAAGTTTAGTGGGACTATGATCTCCTTAGATCTGGATGCATTGCCCTTACTTATGACTTGCTCCACATAGAAAGATTTTCTCACTACCATGGACACATGCTGATCAAAGTTCAGGTTACTGTCAACCTGAGTTCCCAAGTCCCTTACCACTGTGTCTACTCTTAGGGGAGTGATATCAATTTTGTGATTTAAAGGGGTGGTCAACTTCCTAAAGGGTATATTTATGTATTTTTGCATTAAGTTTTAGGCCATGGTTCTGGCACCAGTTGCTTGTCTGTGGCAGGCCGTCCTGGAGGATATCTACATCTTTGGGGTATTCAGTGATTGCACCCAGCTTGCAGTCAGCCAAAGGCAAAGGCCCTCTAAATTTGCCTCGACTTCAGAAAAGTATATTCCAAACAGGAGAGGTCCAAGTACGAAATCCTGTGGGATATCACTAGTAACAGGTGTCTTGGTGGTAGTTGATTCCCCTACCCTAACTTCATGTTTCCCAGCTGTCAGCCATTTGGCTATCCATCAGGCAACATAGGGAGTTATGAAAAACTTACAAAAATCTCACCACGTCAATGGATGAAACCAACTTCTAGTAAAAACCGTAATCAAGAGGCAAAACCAAGGTGGCAATAGACACAGCGGTTAAAAGATAACTTGAGTTTAATGAAGTATGAGTTCTTTTACGTTGGTTTTGCCTCTTGACATAGGGATTTATGGCTAAATTTGAGAGTCTGTCTATAATAACCAAGTGAGGTCAAGGTAAGCAGTATGTAGTATTTTGCCCTCATGCATGGATCTAGTGACCTTCTCAAAGAAGTCCACCAAGTTTAGTAAGCATGACCTACCTTTGACAAAGCCAAACTGGGATGGGCCTAGTGGCTGAAGAGTTCATATGTCTTTGTTTATGAGGTACAGAATAATTCTTTCCATGGCATTGCATATAAGACTAGTCAAACGTATGAGTCTGTAGTTCCCTGAGTCTGTTGATGGTCCACCATTATGTAGATGGATGACAGCTGAAGTCTTCCATTCCCTAGGAATGAAGCCTTTCTGGAGCCTGTGACAGAATAGAGAGTCTAGTCAGCCTGATAGTTCACGTTTCTAGCTTTTTAGGAGGTATCCTGTGATATTATCAGGATCCACTGATGCAGTGTTTTTAGCTCTGAAGAGTGCAGTGATAATTGTGGGAGAAATATTAAAAGGTATTTCCAGGGGGGATTGGGGGTGATAGGGGTGAAATTGGAGATATGTTTATCACCCAGCAAATCTGTTATATCCCCCAGTTCTGTACAGGAAGCTCCATTTACTATTAGTTCAGCACACTGTTGGGTGTTGCCTTTAATGTTGTGTAAATAACTGAAAAATGCCTTATGGTTATCCTTAGCCTGAGAGGCTATTTTGCCTCAAAGTTGGCTTTGGTGGACTTGATTAGTTCCCTGAGTAGCTTGTTGAGACTAAAGATGGAGTTTTTTGGCCTTTGGGCATAGCTCTTCTTATTTTTGGACAGGAATTTCTTTCTTTTGCTGTACATCCTATTTATACTGGGGGTCTACCAAGGGACTTTGTTTTTGGAGTTTGTCCTATTTTTTTTGGTTTGGTACTGCTGTTTCTATGCAGTTATTTACATGCTTGTACAGGGTTTCAGTAAACATTTCCCCATGGGCGACCATGTTCTCTGACTTTGGGGGGGAGGGCTTGGAATTTAGCTATGCCATAGCGTAATAGGCTTAGAAAAGTTCTTAAAGGTTCTGGGGTTTGATGAGAGTTCAGTCTTTATATTTATTTCAAGGGTTACCACTTTGTGATCTGATCTGACCAGTGAAGACATTACACAAGGGGGGTGCACCCTCATATTTATGAGTACCAGATGCAGGATATTTGCACCTTAGTAGAATTAGCTGTTCCAGTGTATTTGCAGTGACAATATCCAGGAATCATAGAGTATGCATGTTAGTGGTTGTGTATGTATCACAGTTTATGGTGGGATAGCTGTAATCACCTATGAATATGGTATTGGGCTGAACTATGAGTAGCTCCAGTACATTTAAGTATGTGGCTTGGTTATTCTGGGTCATAGGTGGGGACCTATATCTTGCAAGAGTACAGTATTGGACTTTATCTAAGATTAGTTGGACATGGAGTAGCTCAAGCATGTCATATTGTTTGACCAGTCTTGAGGTGTGCTAACTTTTTATATGAGTTTTTTTGCTTTTGACAGTTATAGCCATTCTCTTAGAGTCAGTGATATTTCATAAGCTGATCATTATACTAATCAATTTTCAGTACCAATACCAAAATGGTAGCCCTACTATAAGTCTTCATCTGTTAGTAGCTCATAACATACTTGCTCACTGTCAGTTGCTCTAAATGGCAGATGTCTTAACTCACACTAGTTCAATCCTACTTAATTACCTAAGGCATCCTGACAGTCAGCCATCCCTATTAAACTGTAGAGCCATACTAGAGCCTTAACCCAAATTGTAAAACTCCCATCAGTTCCTAAACTTAACCTGTGGCCTTGTTCCATAACCCTAGCCCTAAAACTTCCATAAAGTATCTTAAACCTTAAATTCCTGATCACTTCCTAAACCTAAAACTCCTTTTTACCACTCTAACCCTTAAGCCTCCTCCTTCCTAAGCCCAAACTCTCGAATGATTCCTAAATCTAAAACTCCCCTTCTATTCCGTAAAACCAAAATTCCTCTTGCCTCTCCCTATCCCTAAACTTCCCTCCCACTCCCTACCCCTAAAACTCCCATCCTAATCCCTAAAGTGAAATCACCCTCTAGATCAGCACCTGAAACCTTAAGCTGCACTCCCATCCTCCCCTACTCCCTCCCCATGATTGCTGCATTTAATCTGACTCACACTCAATGTCTACAGACAAGATTTTTCAGCTCCATTTTCTCTGCATGGCTGCACCACACCTTGACTGAACTAATATTCACATTTCAGCATGACCATCAGCCCAATCAAACTATAGGATACTAGACAGTGGTCTTCAAGCACCTGATACGAGTGTTTGTCTTAGAGGTGAGATTTGTTAGGTACTTTCTGTTTTAACTGTGGACTCTAGATTATGAGTAGCATTTAAGTTCTAGGATGTAATTTAAAATTAGCCATAATCCCTAAAAGAAAAGGCTATTGACAAGCCTGAATGTTGGCATAATGGTTAAAAGTATTTACCATATATTCACAAAGTGCAGGGTTTGATTCAAACATGGGGTAATTGGCTAAGCTTAAAATGGCCCACAAGGGCAGTTAGCCTAGTACAATTCTAGGAACCTATGACTGAGACACATAATAGCAAGAGTATAGAATGCAGCAAAGCTGGACTGATTATTAATCTTCTACATTAATTTTATAAAATGTGGCTCAACTGCAGAGCAGTCCAGCTGATGCTGAAGTATATACGTGTCTGGATGCTTTGCAAACTAAAATCAGTAACATGTTTTACTTACTGAATGCCCATACTTTTGTGAAAGGCTTCTGTTAACTGACAATTATAAAACATATGTGTGACCATCAGAACTCAAAATGCAGTATTATATTACATAGAACATTTATTTAATGGTTGGTTGAATATGCAATTGCTTTTCAAGCTGAAGTTTTTAAAATACTCCAGTTTCTGTTATTTAACAGTCTAAGGTTTTAATGAAATGGAGTCAACATGTTCTGCAAGGTCAAGCATAAATCCAGTGACAAATTCTCATAAGACATTTAAGTGAGTTAGGTAAACAAGGCATTAGTTGTACCATTCTCTACATCCTGGAAGCCAAACCAACATGACCCACTGATGTTGTCACTATTTTAAAAGCACAATATCATTGTTTTAATTATGGTGCTATTTCCTATAAATATATGGATAAATATGCAATATTTTCAGGCTTTCATGAAAGCATTTTATCTTTCTAATGTGGATCTGTATTCCACATGTATATGTATAAGTTATGACTTTTAATCCAACCTTGTAAAGTGTTTCCTGTATTCCTCAGTAAAATACATCTTTAATATGTTTAGTAATTTCTACTATGACAAATCTTTTTAATTCTCCACAGCTGACCATCAACTTCCATCAACTCCCCTCCTTGTTCTTCAGGTCTGTTGGTCCTTATTTAGCCACCTCTGGGCTTTACCCGACCCATGTCCAAAGCTGGTGAAATAATTGACAATGCTGGTCTGGCATTATACTGCTACCAGGGAGCATGCCCCAAATCACATCCCTATGACAGCCATGAAAGCTGTGCTGCAGCTGCGTTGGGAGGTGTATGCACACCTCCATGCTTTCACAGCTTCCCAACCAAGCAGCACACTGCTTGCAGTGAGGAGGTCACCCAACTCTTTGTGATGCTGTCACAATGAGTGAAGCTGCCTCCCTCCCCTGAGGAAAGCCTGGGTGAACCAACATTGGCCACTAACTCCCATTTCCCATGCCCAGTCCTTTCAGTGTCCGTACCACTAACAACACAGGTCATCTGGGGAAACATTCAAGGCTTTATTCCTCTTTTTCTTGGCTATGGAATCTTTAAAGTTAAGGTGAGATAAAATCCATTCTATAGTCATTCTCGTTTACAGGGAAGAGTCTATAATCTGACCAAAAGGAAAAAAATGTCTTCTAGGACCATTTAAATAAATGTCTGGTTTTATAATACGCAGATGAAATGCTGAGGTTAAATTTCCGTGCAATATGATTTGCAGTGGGATTTACTATGAATAACTGCATCTGATGAAATTGAATGAAATTAAGTGAACTTAAGTTGTCTGAAACCTAGGGAGTCCCAACCCAAAAGAGTGACATGCCCAATAACAGAAAGCACACAAAAACATCTTTTCAAGTGGGCAAGCCCACCCGCTCCTCCCAGCCTCTTCTCTGACCCCAGCATCAACTAAAACAGCCTGGTAAGCTACTTCCATTTATGATGTTCTGAGTAACACTTAACTGGAGACTGACAAGCAGTAAGTTTCTGCTTCTGGTGTTAATGTATCATACTAATACCTATAGGTTCATAGGTTCATAGGTTCATACTAGGCTATCTGCCCTGGGGCAATTATAAGCCTAGCCCGATTCAGTATGGCTTATGCCACCCCTTGATTTGAGTATACTGTGCCCTTTTTAAGGTTTAGTTTACTGTGCCTCTGTCTAATAGTGACACGGGAGTAATCCCTGAGACAAACCTATGATCCCCCATCCACCTATCGAGATTCTTCTTGAAGAGATTCAGTGAGGTGCTCTGCCTCACATGAACTGGAATTCTATTCCAGAGCGAAGGGAGCCTCTGGGTTATGAACCTGTCCCTCCAGCAAGTTCTATTTATTTCTGTGCTGAGGTTCAAGTCCCTCGAGTGTGTGGCTCTAAGGGATTTAGATTTACTGAGGTGGAGCATGTCCATTAATTCTGGATTTGACATAGCTTTGTATGTCAGGCATAGATCGCCTCAAGTAGGCGGTATGCAACTGAGTAGAGCTGGAGTTTTTAACCGAGCAGCATATGGCATCTGTTTGAGACCCTTGATCCTCTTGGTGAGATACTTTTGGGGTCTTTCTAATTGCTGCAGGTGTCGGGTAAGGTACATCCCAAAGGGGCATTGTATTCTATGATGGGCCTGATGA
Source organism: Protopterus annectens (assembly GCF_019279795.1). Taxonomy (NCBI): domain Eukaryota; kingdom Metazoa; phylum Chordata; order Ceratodontiformes; family Protopteridae; genus Protopterus; species Protopterus annectens. The sequence continues at coordinate 625,712,439 of NC_056744.1, forward strand.
GGGATGAACAAAGGGCACGATTACCTCTCTTGATCTAGATGTGAAACCCTTCGTGATGAGGTGGGCTATGTAGAAGGTCTTTCTAACCACTTTGGCAATGTGGTTTTCAAAGGAGAGATTGCTATCAACTTGGGTCCCCAGGTCCCTAATAACTTTCTCTGTACTTAATGGGTTTCCGCCTATGTGGTAATTTGTGGGCATATTGTTTTTGCCAAAGGGTATGACTATACATTTTTTGGCATTTAGCTTTAAACCATGGCACTGGCACCAGTTATCTGTCTCTGTGAGACCTTTTTGAAGGATGTTTGTGTCAGCTGGAGAGTTGATTATGGCGCCCAGTTTGCAGTCGTCTGCGAACTTGGTGAGCCATTTTCCTCCCACGTTTGCCTGTACCTCGGAAAAGTATATACCGAACAAGAGTGGTCCCAGGACAGAACCCTGTGGGACACCACTTGTGACCGGTTTTGAGTCGGACATGGCTCCAGCAACTCTCACTCTGTGGGTTCTGTCTTTGAGCCAGTTTGTGACCCATCTTGTGACATAGGGGTTTATATTTAAGCTGGATAGCTTATCTATGATGCCCGAGTGGGGTATTGTGTCAAATGCCTTTGCAAGGTCCAGATAGGCTGTGTGGACTACCTTCCCTTCATCTATGGCTTTGGTGACTGTTTTGAAGAAGTCAACCGGGTTCAAAAGGCAGGATCTGCCCTTGACAAAGCTGAACTGGGTAGGATCTAGTGTCTGTAGGTCCCCAATGTCTTTGTTTATGAGCTCCATGATGATCCTCTCAATAGCCTTGCAGACTAAGCTAGTCAGGCTTATGGGGTGATAGTTTCCAGGGTCCGTAGAGGCTCCACCTTTGTGGAGTGGGACCACTGTTGCTATATGCCATTCTGTGGGCACATATCCTGTAGTGAGGCTGAGATTGTATAGCTGTTTTATTTGAGGGATTAGTTCCTCTTGGAGTTCATGTAGGGCGCAACCTGGGATGCCATCTGGTCCCATGGAAGCAGTGTTTTTTGCTTTGGAGAGGGCAGCCTTTACCTGAACATCAGAGATGTTTGGGAGGCAGCCCTCTGCCGGGATAGATACTTGCTCTTTTGGGGGGTGGAGAAGTTTGCACTGAACCTGTCTGCCAGGATATTGGCGATGTCTGTGGGTTCAGTGTATTTTTTGTCATTTAGAATCAACTCAGAACAAGTCTGGGAGTTGCATCCCAGGTTTCTAACATAACTGAAAAAAGCCTTATGATTGTCTTTGGTGTCCTGTGCAATTTTTCTCTCAAAGCTGGCCTTGGAGGATTTTATGAGGATCGTAATTTTTGCTAGTACTGATCAGAGATGCCTTCCTATTAGGGATTTTGCTCTATCATGTAGTAGCTTCCTCCTTCTGTTGTACAGTTTATTTATGGCAGGGGTCCACCAGACATGCCTGCCCTTGGATGATTGGGTCTTGGTTTTGTTTGGGATAGCATGATCCATGCATTGGAGATGTCTGTAGAATGCGTTTATATAGGATTCTGCAGTTTGGGCCGTAGTTTCTACTGGCCCTGGGGCCTTGAAGGATTCCACTTTGGTTTGAGAAGTGAGAAGTTCACTTTTGAGAAGTTTTTCACTGTGGTTTTCTGGGCTGGGGTGGGGTCGGGATGTGGACATCCAGTGAAATTAATTTATGGTCTGATCTTACCAATGAGGGATATACTTCTGGTGTGGAGCATAGAGTCCCCATGTTGGTAATGATCAGGTCTAGTATGTTGTCCCCTCTTGTGGGAGTGGTGACTAGTTGTTCCATAGCATTTGAGTTTATAATTTCCAGGAACCTTTGGGCTAAGGTGCTGGGGCTTGAGTAGTGCTCCCAGTCAATGTCTGGGTAGTTGAAGTCGCCCAATATAATGGTGTTTGGAGAGATCTTCATGTTCTCCAATGTTTTCAGGAAAGCCGAGTGGGATTCCTGACTTTGAGAGGGTGGTCTGTAGGATGCTATAAACTGAAAAGCAGTCTTGCCCACTGTTAGTTGCACATGGATGGTCTCTGATACTTTGTGCAATGCCACTAACCTGGAGGTGTGGATATCCTTGATAAATATGGAAACTCCCCTCCTTTTGTGGTTCAGTCCAGGTTTTGGGGCGAAAAGCATGATATGAGGTATAGCCTGGTAGTGCTGGGGTGCTCTCTGGAGCCTTGAACCAGGTTTCTGTCACTGCACAGATATCAATGTTCTCCATACTGAGGAGAGCTTCGAGTGCATGCATCTTGAGGTTAAGACTGCTGGCGTTTAGCAGCATTACCCTTAGTTTCTTGTTCTTTGTGCTGTCTATGCGGGTGGGTTTGACTTTTGAGCCTTGCCTAAAAAGGCACTATGGGGTGGCAAGAGCCTTTGCCAATATCCGAAAGCCCAGTGGTGACAGGTGCAAGCAGTCCCTAGCGAAGCAACGTGGCTTGTCGAGCATGTCATCCCAGGCTGACAGACACTGGATCCCCTTTGAATGACACCAAAAGTTTAGCCAATTGTTAAAATCGATCATTTTGTCTTTGTACTGTGGCATCATTCTAGGTGAGGGTAAGATGCTGCTCAAGGTCAGGGTCATACCAGCCTGGGCTACATGATCAGAGAGCTCCTCTATGTCTCTTTTCATGTAGTCCAGGGAGGTCGTCTCAGGTCATTCACACCAGCATGTACAATGACTGAGTCATATTTGTATTTGCTTTGGAGTGACCTGAGTGCTTGCGTTATGTGGCGGATCCTAGCACCCGACAGGCAGCTCACCGTGACCTTCTCTTTATTCAGCCTGGTGAATGGGATGTCAGTATGTCTGACAATAGAGTCACCTATTACAAGAGTATCAGGTGTGTTATTCAGCCTTAAGGGCTGTGGCTGCTTGGCACACTGACTTTGTGGGTTATGTGTTGTGCGTGTTTTGTTTTGAGGTAGCGTTTGCTTGGATGTCTGCTTTGGAGGTCTCTGTTGCTTAGGTAGATTTTTATTTAGAGCCTCCGAGTATGTTTTGTGTATTTATGTGTTTGGTTCGCTGATGTGGTGGGACTATGTGATACTGGAATTGTGTTGTGTGAGGTTACCTTCTCCTCCTGACTGGTTACACCAGTTTTGAGATGAGAGAGCTCAGCCTCCAGTTTGGCTAAATAGTTGCATCTCTCACATATATTTGAACCTGTTTGGAGGAGGAGAGGGTTGTCCGTGTACATGAGACAGTTGTAACATTGCCTCAAAATTCCCAGATTCACCAGCTGGACTGGAGAGGAAACCATTGACTGACCTTTGGACATGCTAGAGTAATATAGGGAAACTGAATTTAAGATGGACCAATAGAGGACAGGGTAATCGTAGAGTATAAGAGTAAGTAGTGCTTATGGTTTAATAGTGCTAACTTGTAGGATTACTTAATTGGACCAGTGAAGGGCCTTAGAATGAGAATATGGTGTTTAAATTGAGAGATAGAGCAGTTCTAAGGTAAAAAGTGAAGATCAGACTTTGTGGAGCCAGGAATAGTTTAAACCCAATTAGGCGGCGCTGCCCGCTGTTGCGCTATGCTCAAAAATGCGCAAAACCACGCAAAAGAGGGTTTTAAGAGAGGAAGATGAAGGAGTTTTGGAATTGACCCAAAATGGCCAATAAACCTACAGTTACTGAAGTATTCAATAGTCTTGAGTATGTTTTCCTCTGCATGGAATTGAAGCTGTTTTTTTTTTTCTTTAATGAGATATTGCATCCAGTTACAATTAGAATTTTTGGATCTTTGTCATGGTAATCCAGGGCTAGTGAAGAACACTTCTATTTTCCTCTCCATCAGTTTGGATGGCATAAAATGACAAGCAAATTTAAGCCCATTCACGTAATGTTTGCCCATAAAAATTGCAGTGAAACATTGATTGTCTCTTTTACACATAAGCTCTGTGCTGGTTCTCAGGTCTGAAGGTGCCTATTTGCTCAGCTCTATCAGAAGTAACAGCAAACAAGGTATTGGCACCTTGGCTGCTATCTCCACTGTATCTCAAACTACATCCCTGTAAACCTTAGGAAAGAAGAAACTGAAGTCATGTTCCAAAGAGGACACTGGTGCAGATCAGTTTCCAGATCCTTTCTACAATGTCAGCCCTGAAATATTTACCTAATGGAAGTGTCTTTCGTAAATTCAGTGGGGCTAAATATGACAGCCATCCCCCTTCCACCTTTATGCTCTGTTCCTCTCTTCTTCCTGTTTCATTTTTTTCTCCCCTGTTTTTCAGTTTCCTATATTTACCAGTTGGCAGCTTACAACCGAATTTTCACTTCCCTTGAATTAAATACTTCTTTGGTTCCTTTTTTCTTCAGTCATTTCCCCCACCATTATATCTGTTTTATAACATGTGGATACTTAGTATTTTTGTAACTCCAGCCAACCCTTCTAATTTGTTTCCTTTCTTATACATTCTTCTTCCTTTTTGATTACTTACTTTTATTACTCCTTAAACCAAAATGGTATCCTTGCTGAATTTAGATCAGGCTCCTGCGGCTGACCATTACTGGGTCTATATTACGTGATCAAATGCTAAGGTGATCGAACACCTTAACATCACCCATGTAATATCGAAAGCAAAAAACAGCGAATGACCAATTTAAGACAGGGAAAGATTTCCCTTGACCGTTCGCTGGATTTTGCCATTTTCTCCACTGTGGAGCAGTCTCGGAGTTGGTATATTTAGTTAAGGGGGTGGGGGCACAGCCCCCCACATCAGGGGGTGGAGCCCCCACTTAGTTTGTCTGTAAAGTTAACTTCTTTTTAGTGGCTGACGGTAACGTTTCTCGGCGGTGTTCAGTGTTTTGTGGTTCGATATTACGTGGTCAATGTTAAGGTGTTCGATCACCTTAGCATTCAGTCACGTAATATAGACCCACCATTACTTTATGAAATTTTGGTTATCTCACTCAGGATCACATTTTCTTATCGGTAGCTTAATATGGTTGCTGTTATACAACTATTGATAGCTGTTACACGGAAAGTTAAGTAGAGGATGAGGCCACTGTACATTTTGTAAATATATTATTCAAACTACACATTTAGTTAATTCTAGGTGTAACTTTGAGATTAAATCACTTTTACAATGAAGAGAATGGTTTATTTAGCTCAATATAGCTCTGAGACCTTTTATCCATGTTCACACTTGAAGTGAAGCACCTTACAGCTGCAAGCATGACAGCAGCTCATACAAAGCCACCACAACAAAGTGCCAATTCAGTCCATCAATGAAAGAGAGGAACAGGGAGATAGTAAAGACAGAAATAGGGAAGAGTGAGCAAAGGAAAAATAGGAAGGGAAATAAGTGGTAGGGGTAAGTAGGGCATATACATTTGTGGAACAACTGCCCAGTTTTTATTTTTTAAGACAGTTACAGGTGAAAAGATAAATAGGAGCATATACAGGAAGGAAAAAGGGTGTAGTGAAGGAAGCAGAGGTAGAAAAAAAATATAGTACAGACATACTGACAGGGAAGGTAGTGACACAATAGGGGGCCACAAGGGAGAGATTCAGATAGAAACAGGTTGGATAACTGGCAATAGGGAGGATCAGACTACAAATGGGGATGGGGACTGACACATAAAAAAGGGGAAAAGAGCTGCAGCAGGCTCATTTAGCACCCAGTGCCATTCTTCTCTTTGGTACCCATCACGCCTACGAGTTGAAGAGAAAAAAGAAGGAAAGTAAAATAACATGTTCCATTCCACTATCTGGCTAGCAGTCTTCACCTCCAGAGCAAGACAGGTCCCTTTCTGCACTTCTGCACTCCTCAATGGAGGAGCAAAAAAAAAGAAGGCAATCCAGTATTGTCACAGGTACATTATCTGTATGCTTTCACAGATTCCACTGGAAGAAGTTCCAGTTCTACAGGTTAGTAAATGCCTGATGCTAGCATGTCACATGCTGCTGACAGTGATGGCAGCATGCATGTGTCACAGTTAAGCTGCCAGCAGTGTTAACACTGGGGGTCACACAGATCCTCCACAGCAGAGATGACAGTGGAGAGGCAAGATGAACCCCCCCTGTATCCCCTCTATTTAGCAATGGATGCCCTGTATGTATGATAACTCCATCCAGCTCCACAGGAGTTACAACCATGCATGGCAACAAGGAGCCACATTGACAATGAGTTGCATGCACTCATTGTAGGGAAGAGGTGTGCATGAGGCTGTTACAGCCATGACTCCAGGAAATTCCCTAACCTAGGTGTCTTCCTTTGCATCAGTCAGTGGCTCTACAGATCAGTGATTAATGTACAGACAATTACTATACACACTGTGATGGAAATGTTGTGTGAACTGGGTTGTCTGGTGAGAAAGTGCAAAGAAAGATTCTGCGACACTGAGGCATGAGTGTTGAAGAAGGCAGGAGTGTGGCATTGAATTGAGAGAGATGGTGACAGTTAACATGTTAACCATGTAGAAAATGGGAGACATGGGGTCGATGATGATAATGATGATGATGTGAGAAAGTGCAACAGCTGCAAAACATCTTGCAGTGCATGCAGAGTCATGTGTGCTATAGGGACATGGAGCAAACACACCCGCTGACAGTGGTGATGGCACACATGGCCTCTGCTGGTTCATCTATGAAGATGCTGGCAAATGCCAATAGTAGCCGTGCAAGGGAGTGGATGCACAGTGTATGGTCACATGTCTTGCATATATAGATAGCATACATCATTCCTGGCCCAGCATCATTGTCCCTATTATCCATGGCTGCTTCAGTCCTTAGATATGAACACATCCACGGTCATGGCTTATGCTGTACTGACTCCACCATGGGAAAACCCCACCAGGCCAGCTATTGATCTACACAATTCCACTCCCCTATTGCCCTACTGATTGCAATGTCTAATCATAGCCATGCACAGTATTGTAGACACTGACCTTTTTCTGATTACCCACATGGGGAGTTACTACAGGGTTCTCATAAGTGCTGCCAAAGTATTCCACCACCTATCAGATAGGATATCTGCTGTCCTTATACTGCAAGCCACACAATGCACCCAGTCAACATGTCCATCATGGAAACTCTACTGCAATACTGTAGAATGTGATCACCAACTCCAACACACCTCCTAGCCAAATAGATGTTTACCTGCTCTATCTCCCATTATCCATCACTGAGACTCTTCCTATCTGAGTAAATAATTATGACCATGGCCTACACACCCCTCTGACCTGTGGGGGCATGTAATGTCTGAAGCAGAGCATAAGTAGTCAATGCACTACAGTGCATAACCTAAATGTGTTAATGTATATATCAGCTTTTGCCTGTGTTGTCTTTGTCATGGCCCAAAGTTGTGGACCAGGCTTCACCTTTTTGCCAGTGTTACAATGTATTGCACCCACCTCTGCCTTGTATGGGGTATTGTTGCAGGCAGTTCCTCTGACAACTCATTATCCATCTCTTCTCTTCAGTAGTACTATGATATCCCCAGACTGTTAATATTTTTGTAGCACCATATTATGTAGCATGGTTCAGACCACAAGTATCTTACTGCATATGTCCTCTTCATACTGTCGTGTGCCACCAGATGTATCCAAACAAGTCTGAAAAGTGCAGTGTTATACGTCATCTCCACCATAGTATGGAGGCTACAGATTAGGGTTATCAGCCATGGTTCCAAGGCAAATCCTACATCTCCTGCAGCACAAAACAGCAGGCACCATTATAACTGGACTGCTGTTTACATTCACGGAGACAACATATTGAAGCCTGTCTGGGTGGAAATGCATGCACCTACCAAGAGGATGACCAGTGGAAAGTCATGCCACATAAAGTGCTAGTACAGGTTGCACATGTCAGATGTAGGATTCATGCAAATTGCCTGAATAGAGCACAGCCACATTGTATATAATGCCATATACACTACACATGACCTGGCAATTGGTGGAAGCTCTTCTATTATACTGGATACCATGTGGTGTAGATAAGAGCTTAAACTATTAAAAAAGAAGAAAGGAAAGAGAGATGTGATACAGCAGTCTGTAATCCCAAGGCATGCCATAAGGTGGTTCTGGCTATAACCCATGATATTTTGTTTTTCAGGCCATTTGGGCATAAGTTTTACAAGAAGAAACATTGTACAGCATTATTTTTAGTCAGATATTGCAAAAAATGTGAGAGGGTATTGCAGAACATGTGAACAGTGTTGAAAAATTGCCAAAGCAGGAAAACAAAACAAAGGCTGCTTTGTTTCAGTTGCTTGTTATCCAGGAACCTTTTCAGAGGGCAGGCATGGACATTGTAGATATATTTAGTGTGCCACAGGTAAGAGCTTCATCTTGGTGATGGTAGAGTATGGAACTAGATACCCTCAAACAGTGGTTTTTGTCCTTTATTGAGGGGAAAAAAAAGATAATAGTTACTGTGTTAGAAATTGTCAGCAGGGTATATCTTCCTGGAGATGTACTGCTGAACTGAGGTGATAACTTTGTGTCAAACCTCCTACTTGTCTGTGGAAATGCTATTGTGTAAAGCAGTAAAAAAAACACCCCCTTTCATTCTCAAAACAAATTATTTGGTGGGCAGGCTCATATCAATTCTTAAGACCATGCTTAGAGCATCTGCAGACCAGTCTAAATGGGAGTGAAACAAGAACATACCTCATTTCTTTCTTTTTTTTTGCTTACAGGAAGGTACTGCAACAATCTGAAGTTTTTTAATCTGTGATAGTTGGTTGTCTTAGGGGGAATTCAATAAAGCCTACACGGATGGATTTTCTTTGCAAGCATAGTGGCACGGAGCTAACACAGAAGTAAGGCTTCGTGCGATCCAGTAAACAAACCAGAGGGGTGTGCACAAGCTTGCAGACACAGACGTGTCTGTGGCATGCAAATCACTTCATAAGTAGGTAAATAGCATTCAAATGAGGGTGCAGAAGCAATCCAGCAAGAAGGCAGGCAGTCCTGAAGACCCAATGTTGGTGTCCAAAGTGTACAAGGAAAATATCCATGTACAAAAAATAAAAATGGAACAGGGGATGTAAAAGCCCATGTAGAAGATCAGGAATTGCATAATAGGCACAGTTATGTGCAAAATGTGGCCCTGTGTGTCCAAACACTCATGCAAAATACTGTGATAAATAATTTTTTTTTAACACCCATATTACGTTTGTGTGGCGAGCAGCAGCATGCAAATCTGCCGGTGCCGTTATGCAAAAAAAAAAATATTAAAAACTATAAAAAATAAAAATAAGAAATATCTGAGGATAATGCATTATAGGGCCCTGCATGCAGGAGGCAGGCCTTGGAATAGTGAAGTATCCAGGTTGTGTGCACTCATCTGTATGTAAATGAGCTGGGGTTACTGAATAGAAAAAATGGGTCACTGTGTCCGCAGATAAAATCCGTGTAGCACCAGAACCATGTTGTTGTCCACAGAAGAGCCAGCTGACATCAAAAGGGGGTGTATATGTTTAAGCTGACTGGATCTCAGTGGCGCCCATTTGTGCGGTGCACCTCTCAGCTAAGCAGGGGGGTATGTCCAGTGCTGCTAAGCTTTGTTTAGCAGTGGGGAGCATGTTTTAGCTGGTTTAAGCTATGCTGAACATGTCTATGCATGGGGGTGTGTCCAGACTGCTGAGCAGTGTTTATACCAGCACTGCAGGTTTGTGCAGCTTGCCGCAGTGCTTAGCAGGAAAGGCAGTTTAAAAAAAAAAAAAAAAAAGGAAATTGCCTGGGAAAGCTAATCATGTAGAAAATACTGATAACCCCTGTTCCACTTACACTGACCCATTCAAACCCCTCAATGATGTACCTGGCAGGTGGAATTCATCATAGTTAGTTAATCACATAGGCTGCATCTGCATTGCAGCAGAGGACTATAAAGTATGGATACACCCTAGACTCTGATTTTTCCACTGCACTCTGCACCATTGGAGTACAGACTTTAGAATTTTAACTGACAGAATGCTAGGGGCTGCTGCTCTGCTACATCTGTATGTGCTCAAGGCTGATGTTAGTGCTGATGCTGCCACTGACAATAGGCCTAGACGGAGAAGGAGAAGAGTGTTCAGGCCCAAGGTAACCTTCCATGAGCTACATGAGCTGGAGATTGTAGAGCGCTACAGGGTAGAGAGGGACATACTACAAGAACTCACCAAGCTCTGCCGCCCTCGACTCAGACCTAGAGACAAAAGAGGAGAACCCATCCCAGTGGAGACAAAGGTATGTGTAGCCCTTAGAATACTAGCTACAGGTACTTTTCAAAGACAACTGGGGACATGATAGGGGTCTCACAGGCATCTGCATCCAGGGTACTACACCATTTCCTGGCTGCCATACAAATACATGCCAGTGAGCACATTCATTTACCCCGCACTCCTGAGGACAGGGCCAGCACTATGCATCTTGTCTACCATGTAGCACACTACCCTGAGGTACTGGGTGTCATAGACTGTACTCATCTACACATTAAAGCACCACCCAGTGAGGAGGATAGAGTCTGTATCAGCTGCCAAGGGTATCACTCCATCAACTTCCAGGTCATGTGCAATCTCCAGGGTGATGTCAGGAACCATACTGTGAAGCAGGAAGCTAGATGGATCCTGAGGTTACAAGCAGATAGGCTACACGGCCTAAATTATAGGGTTTCGCTGAAACCCTTCCTTAAAGATAGACCACCTACTCACTAGTCACTTTTAATGGGCAGACCCCTATTTATTACCTTGGTACACAAGTACGAATACATGTTTTTATATATACACGAGTATGAAGTTTTTGTGGAATAGGAGTTTTTATATGGAATAGCAGATTTTTATGGTAATGAAATTTTACTGACATTATGAATGTTAAATGGCTAGAATAAACATGTTTTTAGATGTATGACATTGATACGAATGCCCATATTTTATATGTCAATGGTTGTATCTTGTTATATATATATATTCTATGCCTATATTTTCTATGCACATTTTATTAGTGTGTATATATATATATATATATATATATATATATATATATATATATATATTTGTTTTATTGCATGCACACATTTGCATATGCTTTCTATATGCATTGTTATGTGATGACAAACTACATTCTTCAGTATTGTAAGCATTATTAGGCAGAGATGATTTAATTGATTTTTGATTATTGCATTAATTAACGATGTAATGGGATGAATTTGATTGGTGCAAGCTAGTTAAACCTGCCTTTATATTGATGTACTATAGAAGGAGTACTTTGTAAGCCCAAAGAAGCATTCAGAGAAATGTGAAAGTGCTTACTGGCCATTGTTCTGTGCTCGTTGTGTGAATAAAAAGGTTTTCATCAGGTCGGCTCCATTTGTCGTGGTATGCCTCTGGAGTGTTTCATTGGCCCAGGGCATTATCATGAATGTGTGTGCTGGCAGCCCTGGCAGTTATCATGACTCCCATATCTGTCACTCATCACAGCTGTACTAGATGTTCGCCAGGGGGGACATCCTGTACAGCCATCTACTAGGGGATGCTGGCTATGCACTGGAACCGTGGATGATGACACCCATCAGAAATGCACACACACCTACCGAAGAATGCCATAATGAGGCACACGCACAAACTAGGAATGTCACAGAACGTGTGTTTGGACTGCTCAAGTCACAGTTCTGGTGCCTCGATATATCTGGTGGAGACCTGCAGTACTCTCCAGTCACATGTGTACAGATGTTCACACTATGTGCCATGTTACACAATATGATCTTATGGAAACAGCTGCGACAGGATCACCACAGGGAAGGGACACTCAGTGCCCCACCATTGCCAAGGTCCCCACAGCCACACTCCTGTAGGGAGACATAACCATGCCCAGTATGCCCTGGCCTTGGCAAAGAAGCAACACATAGCGCATGCACTGACAACCTAGGGTCCTAGGGACTGACTGCTTACTTCGGCTCGCATACATAATAAAAAGGATGCCAGCCACACCACACAACTTGTACCTTACCATGTGTTGGTTGTGTACTGTGTGCATCAGACAGAGTCAGCCCTGAAACACAGGTATCTCAACTGCTGTGTGCACAAGATAAGTCACTCTCCTTTACAACAAATGTATGGGCTACTAGACTATGGTAGCATATGTATGGACCTGCTGCATTTTTGCAAGGGAATAGAGGGGGCAACTGGGCTACTTCCAGAGAACAAACAGCTGTGTGGGACAACAAGTACTCTGTCCAATAGTGACTGCCCCATAATATGGAGTAGGCCACAAGGCAGCAAAACCCACTGCAGTATGTAAGGGAATTGCCAAACAGCAGGGTCATAGGACAGATGCACAGCTCTCAATGCTACAGTCCCCTACCCCCACCACATCAGTGTTCACATACAACTGCAGTAACAGAGTATGTTCACAAGGATATATCGGCAGACCACACAATACCAGGGCTATTCCAAACAACCTGACTACATGTCCTATTTTCCAGAGTATGCAGGGGTCAAAGTGTATATGTCTGTCTGCTGCTGATAGGTTCATGAATTAAGCTTCACTTTCTGATGGCTGGTGTGGATCGGTGGGTTAAGTACATTAGCATAGGTGATGGTGTTTATGGTTTGAAGCTGGCTACACCTACAATTTTGCATGTAAGGTACTCCTATGGTAGGAATCCCACAGACTGTCGACATTTCACAATCTGTTATTGCAAGAAAGCTGGACAAAGCCAGAAAAAATGGAGGGACAGAGGTCCAAACCTACAGACATTATACATGCTCTGAGTAACATAGTAGGTGGCTAGTATAACATCAGGTTGTAATAAGTCAGAGTAGCAGCAGGATGTAAAGGCCATCATGTAACTGTCAGTATGGACAACAATTCAGGGGCACCATGTAATAGTATATTACCAGAAGAATGCAACTGTCTGAGGAGCAGAGCAGACATGGGGCGGAACACTGGACATCCTGCAAAACATGTACAGTCAGAGGTGTGATGATTGTAACCCTGTGTGTGGTGTTACATCATGTATCCCAGTCACTGCATACCTACAACAACTTAGAGCAGAAAATACAGACAAAGCCATGAACAGGAGTGGGACAAAGGCCCAAATATGAGGAGAAAGATTAACAAGTGGCCAGACAAATACAGAAAGTGCAGAGAATAACAGGTTGTGCAGTAGCATGGGTACCCTGGTGTGTATGGAGTCAGTAACTCAGATGTCTGTCATCAGTTCCTAATGTCAATCTATAATGAGTTATCACTGATGCACCAGATAATCACAATGCTACGTAAAATGTACCATATGTATGATGCAAAACCCTCTACAGTCTATTACAATCTGTAGAGTCACTAGGTATGAGTCATATATTATGTTCAGCACACAGCAGGGAAATCCCTTGGACATAATATCAGGGAGTTGCTGGACTGTTGAATCAGGTGCAGCAGCCAATTGGCTGTAGCACACAAAATCCCAGACTAGAGTACAGGTAGGTCTGGCCTGGAGTCAGCTTGTAAGTACTGACAGTCACACTGGGCATGCTGCTACACTTAGCTAATTTGAGCCCATGTCTGATGCCTCATCTGCCTAAAGAACTGAGATGTGAAAATATCTGTGTGCATACAGACAGCTATGTATACGTACCTGTCTCTCCCCCTCCCCATCACATATTTACTGTTATCTATCAGTATGTGGCACACACACACACACACATATATATATATATATATATATATATATATATATATATATATATATATATATAGTTCACTATCAAAATTTTGAACGCTGGTTCAGTGAACGTGGAAAGTCAAACGTTAGTTAGTCAACTTTTCGTGTTGCCGAACGTTAGGAGATCAAGATTACATATCAGTGAATGCAAGTGTGCATTCCCTGATATGAACTTGATGTTCTGAGTAGAGTTGTGGTACAGTGCGGCTTGGGAAATGTATCCCTTTCGTCACTGTAGTGCGATCTTGGAGTTAGAATATTTAATTTACAGGGGGTGTAGGGGGCACAGCCCCCCACAGGGGGGTGGAGGGGGGCTTGACCCCCTGCTAAAACATGAATGACAGTGTAGGTGTTTAACATACATTTGCACCTACACTGCCATCACGTTAAAATTTTGATATAAATGTCAAATCTGTTGATGTCAATCAACTGAGTCGACATTTTAACTCATTAGTATTCATGCAGGATGATGTCATTTTTGGAATATTGAGCGTTTATGTATATGAACGGCAATATTTTAATAGTAAACCCACACACACATATATATATATATATATATATATATATATATATATATATATATATATATACATACATACACACACACACACACACACACACCACACACACACATATATATATATATATATATATATATATATATATATATATATATATATATATATATATATATATATACATATACAGGACATATTGTTACTAGCCAATTCTCCACCTTGCAAACTGCAAATGGACAGAAATGGCGATAGTGATACCTATACACAGATAGCAGGGGTATTAACAGGTACCCCACTGCTACGACAGTAAATATAATAACACCATAAAGTGGGTTCATTCTGCAAGTCACGCAGGCTGTGTAACACAAGGCTACTTTACGTAGCTCACAAGTACTGCAGCTGCAGTGACATGTACACCAAATATTACTGGTGGTGCATGCAAATAGTACTGTGGTGAGCTGTAGTGTGTAATAGTGGGTAGGTAGGGGTTCCAATCTAATATCAGCCAGCATGTGTGTGTGTGTGTGTGTGTGTGTGTGTGTGTGTGTGTGTGTGTGTGTGTGTGTGTGTGTGTGTGTGTGTGTGTCTGTGTGTGTGTGTGTGCATATATGTGTGTATGTGTGAATGTAGACATTTCCCAAACAGCAGTACAGACATGCCCATCAGGACTATGTCTGTGCAATGGTCAATCATTTTATGGCCCTGTGACTAGTGTCCTCCACAACATTGGCCTCCCTGTCAACAGCTGCTGATGTCATACACCTCAACACTGACAGACACTCAAAACAGATAAGCTCTGTGGCGCATGTGATAAGTATTTAGTGCTATAGTGTATACTATTAGATAGGCAAGGGTCCTAATCTCAATAAGGGCAACTCTGTGAGTGTGTGTGTGTAAATGTATCCCCTTGCAGCAGTGTGCCTGTCTTGCCTATCTGTGTGCCATGGTTATACATTTTAAGGCCCCGTGCCTACCTGTCACCCCCCATTGGCCTCCTTTACAAGGCCTGCTGATGTCATCCACCTTAACAGCACTTGCTGTCAATCTCATAACAGATAAGCTCTATGGCACATGCAATAAGTACATAGTGCTATAGTGTACACTACTAAATAGGTCTAATCTCAATAAGGGCAACTCTAAGAGTGCTTGTTTGTGTGTGTAAATGTATCTCCTTGCAGCAGTGTGCCTGTCTTGACTATCTGTGTGCAATGGTTATACATTTTAAGGCCCTGTGAGTAGCTGCTGGCCCTAAATAGCCCACATCTACCTAGACATAAATGCTATCTACCACCACCTACATTTGTAGGTACAGAACACCCAGATGACATGTATCAAGGGTAGCATGCCTTGTCATGGGCTATGCATGCAGGATTACGCTGTCCGCTCCCATTTTCCCTGACACACTGTTCTACAGATATGCACCTAAGTAACCATGCACATATACAGCCGTACCTTGCTGATGTCATATTTCCACTTTGCTGCCATGCATCCTGAGCTGCTGTGTTGCTGCCAAGTCTTCACAGCATAGCCACTCAGACATACAAAGTTCTGAGAGACACCTGTCAGTCTGCAGCACTACTGCCAATCTAACATCATGCAACAAAGGTACAAACACTTTGATGTGTACTCATGACACATGCCAGCATACAGCACATGTCATGGTATAAAACTACCGCACTGCAAATGTCATGTAATGTAATGTAGTCACCCTGTGCATCAGACACATATTTGCATGTGCCTGCATCGATGGTACAGATGGTAGGGATGTAGCACAGGTATCATCACATGCACAGGGTGTGATGTGGGGCTGCCAGAGGCCTAGGCTGTGCCAAACAGTTGAAATTGTGTGTGTAACTCAGGAAGGGGTACTGGTCAGCTGGGCCATGGAGAGGTGCCGTGTGTGTCTGTTGGTGCCTGCATCTGACAGTGATGTTTGAGTATGTGCACATACACAGTCAAGCCATTTGCAAGCCCTACACATGGATATGTTGGACAACTGTGGACTATACATGGCAGAATGGACAGTTCGCCATTTCTGGCCATGAACACCGGAACTGACTCTGCCATGAGTGGCACTGGCACCACCATGCCCAGGTGAGATGCGGTACTAGTTGCTGACAGTGACTGGTGTCTGCTGGGCCTGTGTCCCTCATGGGACTGCCCAGTACCAGGTGCCCATGGCCTGCCACATTGTGTGTGAGCAGCATACTCCCTTCTGTAGTGCTGGAGGTACTGCCACTATGGGAGCGTGAGTGTGCACAGCCACATGGACTGTCAGCAGATGTTGTTGCTGACATATGACCAAGTGTCCAACACCCTACTCCCACCACATGTTCTAGCACAGACAATGTGCAGTCAAGGATTGACAATGTTTCACCCACTATCTGTCCACTACATCAGTGAAACGATGCATGGCATCATCAATGTGGCGGAGGGAGACACAGATGTCAAACAGTGATGCAGCCATGATCCTGAGCATCCATCTGGTGTTGTGTTCGAATCGTGCCTGTGCCTCCATGGTAGACCTAAACAAGCGTTGAGTGACCCATGATGTGACACCTGTGACAGGTGGTGGATGGGCAGCAGTCCTCCTTTGAGCACATGTCAATCTTCCTGTGTGGGACCTCGCCAGCTCTCTGGCTATGGCTAGTGTCTACTCTCACTGATGTCATAGTTGCTACACTCTCCTTTTTGATGCCGCCACACTCTGACTGTCCAATATTTGTGGCTGCAGGGGACTGGGTATGTGTAGACATACTGACTTTGTGTGGGGACAATGGGGGAGGAAGTGGGATGTCAACCCATGGGACCGATTCAGCCTCCAACAACCGCACCTTTGCCTCACTATGGCCACCATCATCATCAGAGTCCAATGAGATGCTGACATCAGGTTGTGAGGGGGACACACTCCAACCCACAGGGTCACCTGTGAGGAGGAAGACAAAATAAGTACATTACTACCTGCACTATTATGTATGGTAATCCGCACACATACACATACAGGTGAGGAGCCACAAGTGGGTTACACATACTACTCATTTCCAATCCCATGCACAACACATAAGCAGACTACAACATACACAGATGAGACTGGCCCTTTATATCATGCACTGCAGCTATGTCTGGTTAATGTTATACACCTGTGCAATAAGCAATATGTCAGTGAATGTGATAGATCTACTCCTAAAACAGAGTCCACCCGTCTTGAGCATACTATGCCAGTTCTAGTGTCACTGCCTCGGGTATGTACCATCTCTATATTGTGTGTGAACAGGCATGTGTGAATGATTACCTCCTGTATAGCAGTCTGCATAGACCCCCTCAAAAATAAGTGCATATTTGTTACTGCTCCTGCAAATACACAGCTGTGATTACCCATTCAAAGCACGTCAGTTAACCCCAGTATTGTACTCTGGCTAAACATAACAGTTGTGTCTAGGGTAAAATGTCAGCCATTAACTTTCATAGGGTATATATGATACATACAACAAATGTAGCACACTTACCAGGTACAGAGCCCTGGACTCTGGCTACACCTGAAATGTGAGGGAGATGTATTGTCACCAATAAAAAATGTGTCATTGTTAAAGGGTAATATGTGTGTATATCAACACAAACAGTAGCTAAATGTGATGCTGCCTACATTGCTAACATTTTCAGTATGTGTGCACAACTATGCATTAAAACCAACCCCCCCCCCCCAGTGCAGAAACACCTGGCACCCATGTGCTGGTATGCAGAGGCTGCGACAGTGCCTGATACAGTATTACACTGATGAATACAGGAAGCTTACCTGGATGCTCCACTGCTGTGGATGCTGTGATGATATGATGTATGGGGTGATGGATGCTTGGGAGCTATTGGTTGTTCCCAGGTTTGCCAGGAATTTCTCTGTGGCCGAGAGTGATTGTTCCACTGCAGGCTCTACACGGTTGGCAGCATGGTCCCTGGCCACAGCGGCAGCTCTTTGCTATGCAGCATTGACCATATCTGTGGCCCGGTATTGGACCTGCTTGTAGGTTCTGGCCTGTAACCTTACATTGTTGAGTGCTGTAATGAGGTCAGCCCACAGTGCTGCACGCTGGTCACGATGCTGGTGAGTCCTGGACACCAGAATATCGTGATGCAATCTGAGGCCATCCAAGATGACATTATTTTCAGCATCTGAAAGTAGCAGGTGCCTCCTCCTATACATCCTTTTTGAAAGACAACAAGAGGTGAATCACATCAAAGGACCAGATACATTGGTATCCACTATGTATAGACCTTGCACATCAAAATTGCCTTGCACTATCCACTGTTACCTCCCATGTCATACCCAGCAGTCTATCATCACACTATGTACGTGGCTATCAGCAACATAATAGCAATACTGGTGTGCCGTGACAGAGTGTGCTAAATGTCTCCGCACCCATCAATGCCATTTACTGTGGTGTGTCCCCTGTGGACAAAGTCCCACTACTATGTCTTATGGCCTCTGTCAGACACATAGGTGTGTATTATTACATGTATATGGGGACAGTCTAGCAACATCACTGTGCCACAATGACAGACAGCAATGCAAACCTGCTGTATTCTATCCTCCCTGTAGGCATTGTACCTCTCCAGTCCATAGATGTTTGCCAAATGTGTATGTGTGCCTGATGTATGTGTTCCTTTTGGCAGACACCTGTGGATGTCTGGCAGGCAGTCGGCCAATAATTGATAGTTGTTCCCAGAATATAGTGAATCTGGCTGTCACATGTCAGAACCCTCAAAAAACAGTTATGCTGCAGTAATATCTGTCACTCTATTCATACTCTTATTTTGTATGACCAGTCTCTACATTCTTTTGCTGAGGTATGGCCTGTGTCCCACCAGTAATACTGGCTCTGACCTGACTTCCTGCTGCAGGGGGTTGCCAGGTATGTTAACCATAGCTCTCAAGCAATGACATAAGAATGTCAACTAAACTGTGACCTAGCCAGAGTACATCATGGACACCTTTACAATGTCTGACCTATTCCTGTGTGACATTCACAGACTGAGAGGTGCTGAATGACAGGACATTATGTAATTTGACAGCTGTGTCTGCTCTCACTTACTGACAATATGTCTACCACATAATCCAGTAGAAGTTGTACAGGAACCAACCGTTGTAGGAGGGAGCAAGAGGGCCACAGCTGTGATGTAATTCAAAGCAGGCACATTTGAGAGGTATGCTTGTAGCTGTTGGACAGCAGAGTATCAACTACATGTCATTCCCAGAGAAGGACTACAGACCTACTGTTGTAATCCCTGTTCCCCATAACTGCGTCCTCCCATTTGCATCCAATTATATGGGGACTTGTACTACATACTTGGTAGATAACGTAATCCTTTTGTGAAGAAATCCTGAAGAACAGTGCTTGGTAAGTCACAATCAGTCTTGGTATGGCAAGTTACAGACCTGTTTCCCATAGGCAGTTGCTTGCCTTTTGTAGGTAATGCTCAGTAACAGGCAATTGCCTGTGCACCAATCTGTGGCTCAGACATGCTAATTGCATCCAGTACAGTTGGGTTGCACTTTCATAAGCCAATGACATAGCACAACAGTGCAATATTTAAGACCTTCATGTAGGCCTTAGCCCCTTTCTTATTCTGTGAGATGGACATCAGTGAGGTGTGGAGTCTACAGCATCGCACAGGGTAGGTACTAATACTGTCCACTGTTGAGATTTATGAGGTATGTCCACAGCATGCTGTGTTTGGCCATTGTCAACTGACTTTATGATTATCTGGCAGTTCAGTGTTCAACACTGTGGGTTGAGGTCAGTAAGGGGGAAGAAACATGTGGGTGTCAGACAGCATACCCATCAGAGTATGCATGCTGCTGCAGCAGCTGGTGGTCTATCAGCTCTGTATGTTTGCAGGGGCAGACTGTGATACGTCCGTGTCACTTGACCTTTGTCCCCACCCCTTTATGTATGGGTGTTGTGTGGATCTGTTGTTCTAGGGGGTTGTGAGGTATGGTAGGTCTGTATCAGGTAGAGTAAAACAGTGTAAGAAACTTTTCTGTGTGGAAGATTTTCAGTCCATATATCTCTAATTGATCACTGTATATTAATCAGATCAGACAATAGTAGTAGAAGTAGCGAACTTAAACTCATCTTAAGTCAAAACAAAACAAAACAAAAAATAATAATAGAAAATATATAATTGTACAGCATTACTCAGTATTCGAAAGTAATCCAAGCAAGGCAGGCAGTCTGTTTCCAGTCGAAAATCCTTTATTAAGTACACAGACAAGCAATCCAAGTAAAACAAAAATAGAGTAATAATTTCCTCACAAGCTTTCTAAGTATATATATACTTTTTATCAGGCAAGGGATTGGTTTATTGTGCTGTAAAACAAAGTGTTATTGGTACACATGTTAAATTCACATCCGTTCCCCCATCAGTGTGACATTCGAGTGGGTCCTGCCCTACTTAGTAGCTATCATAATAATATAACCCTTATGTACTTTAAATAAAATTTATAATGATGTGGTACCTCTTATTTAACCAGATTATTAAGTAGATTATTAAGTCTGTGATTTTATCCAAGACAATATACTACATGGCTGGAAATATATCAACCTTAGTCCATTTGGCAATCAAAAAATATATATAAATATATACATATACATTTTGCATGTAAAAATCAATTTCTATTTTCATAACCTATTGTTAACAAAGATCGTCCTTCTAGACTTCTTCAGGTCTGTGTACAAGAACCCTAAAAACTATCTATAAAAATATATATAATTGTATAATTAGTTAGTATTGTTATTACACATTATTTTGAATAAAGTGGAAAAAAAGAACCAGAAAACGAAAAAATAAAAATAAGAAAAAATGTATGATAATGGAAAGAAAATATACATTTAAATTACAACTGAAATGGTATTTAAAACCAACTGGTAGAATAAAATAAAACACTAAAATTAGTCATAAAATAAAATAAAATTAGTCATGTAAACAATGTGGCAATTTTCTAAGTTCCAGTGCACTTTTAATTGAACAGTAATAGTTTAGTCCAGGCTTCAGCTTTAATTGCCACATGAGTTCATGTTTCTCTAGAATATTCGGGATGTCTCCTTCAAGATCACCCATGTCTATGCGATACAGGATCTGGAACTTAAAACCTGTGTGACTTTTATGAAGAGAAATGTGTTTGGCTTGTGCATTATTTTTACATCCAGAGTGGATTTCTGACAGATGACATGAAATCCTACGCTTGAGTTTATTTACAGTCTTGCCCACATATAATGCATCACATTCATTGCACTGTGCCCTGTAAATTATTTTGTAGTGTTATAGTCACCCCCTGCACTGGTTTTAATGATTTTCTTTAAATAAGGGCAATAAAAACTATCACCTTGTTGTATAAATATACAGAATGTACAATTAGTTTCACATCTTTTAGTGCTTCTCTCATATGGTCTGTTTAAATTCAACAAAACTTCTAATGTTCCTGGCCTTCCTATAAATAAAGGATTAAAGGATGGGGTTTCACTTAAGATGTTAATCAGAAAAGGGTTTCCTGTGACAATGTCCCAGCTTTCTTTAATAACATTTGTGATACTGTGATAATCCAAAGTGTATGTCAGGATGCAGCTATTTTTGCATTTGTTATTCTCTGTGGAATTTCTTAACATTTTTCTACTGGGGACTTTTGACTTAAGACGAGTTTAAGTTCACTACTTCTACTACTATTGTCTGATCTGATTAACATACAGTGATTAACTAGCGATATATGGACTGAAAATCTTCCGCACAGAGAAGTTTCTTACACTGTTTTGTTTTTGGACCCACTACACTTGTTAAGTGGGTTGTTTTGAGACTTCGGGGATACCACGGAGATTACTTGTTTTTTATCAGGTAGAATAACATACAGCTGCATATGTTGCAGCCTGCAGCTGCTGCTTTTTGCCTAGGACTCATAGTGGGGAGTGTGAACACGTTGGAGGACAGCAAGCTGTATATGTTACTGAGGGAGCAGTGTCAGCTCTGTCTTCACAGCAGAGCCAGGGTGAGTGTACCCATAACAGTCCACTCGAGGCATGTGCCTGGGGCTCATCTGTTATGTAACAGTGCCAGTCAGAGAGTAGTAGGCAAAATATAGGCAGGCTATACGAACATGTGCAATGTGTCCATACCTACAGTCCTTTCACTTGCTTTTATGTGTAGCAGTTAATTCAGTAGCAGCAACCTGTTTTGGTTAAAATTGCAGGACTCAGTCGTTATTTGCTGTATTGAGAAGAATGTAATTAAAGTGCAACACAGTGGATTCAAACCCAGGACTATGTGTGGCAAAACACACTGCATGCATGGCATTTAACAGAGTCACAGCTACAGTGGGTGTACTTGCAAGATCTATGTCCATGCATACTGTCTGTGACACAGGAATTGCATCAGCATGTGTTTTCTGATGCATATGAGGTGTGACACTCAAATGTCTGTCATACTTTTCTAACCTCAATCTTTAATGACGTGCCAGTACTTCAGCAGACAAACATGTTTTTGTGAAACCAAGCCAAAACTAGGGGGCAGAACTGTGGACATTCTGCAACAGTCTGTACATTTGACAGCTATAGCTGCTATCCCAGGCCTCACATACATTCATTCATATTTATTTGGCTGTGTACTGGTGTAGTGTCTGCATCACAGTCCCAAGTACACTGCCAGTTCCCCCATTATATGTACTTGCAGTGTGTCAGTGTCAATTAGGATATCTGATACAACGAGACAACCAACTAGTAAAACAAGGAGCTGGCCAGTTCCCTGAAAAGTCTCGTTTATTGAACAAAATAAAAACAATAGTACTAAGCGCTTTCACCCACTCTCCATACTGGGAATTATCAGAGTACATTTTAATTAAAAAAAAGGCTTTCTTAAATAGCAAAAAACACACACAACACCCTTTCATTAAAACCAGTGAGAAGTATAAGTCAATTATGTATGTAAATGCCTAATTGAAAAGAAGTAGATTAAATAACCTATAGCAATATTAAATGTATAAATATAAATATTGAACACTAATAATTAAATAAACATTTTTACATAGCATGTAATAATGTAAAACCTGTAATAAATAATTAATACATTTCTATAAAAATGTATAAAATAATGGCCCCTTATGAAATTCATTAAATATACTGTGATTTGTACTTTAGTATACTAGAAATAGAAATATGCTCATTAATTCCTGGTGAATTGGAAGCATCCAATCTTAATTGCCATAGGCATTCTTTTGTTTCCAATAAAGTCTTTTCATCACCTCCTTTTGTATTGTTAGGAAATCTGTCAATCACAAAACATAGGAATTTTTTAAAATTAATACACTTCTGGCTATGAAGGTATAATGAACTCACTGATTTCTCATTTTTAATATCCCTTACATGTTCCAATATCCATAGTCTAAGTTTTCTGATAGTCTTATCAACGTAGTAAGTTGGACAAGTAATACATGTAGCAATATACACAACCATTCTAGTGTTGCAATTACAATATACAGGGCATCTAATAGTTCTTCTGTAATTTTGGACTACAACATAAGGCCCATCATTTATAAATTTACATGTGCAATTAGGATATGTTGGTGGAAACAGCTATTGTAATTCAGAGCTGAGTGGCCTAGTGGGCTAAAGTAGTGTGTTGTAGTTGACAGGGGCCCAGGTTCAAGATGTGACAGGGATGATTATTTTGCAGATGTGCCTAACACTGTCAAAAACACATAAGATGATTAAGGCAGTTTTAAGTGGGTTTGTATGGTGAAATGGGTCAAGCAGGGGGAAATACATACTGAAAGGCAGGTAGAGATGTGCAGGATGAGGGTAGGAAAGGACCATAGCTCTCCATTTCTTCTACAGCAACAGCTGTGCAGGTTTCACAGAATTTGGAATTTGGAGCTTCACACCCCAGATAGAGGGATGAGGGCAACATAACTGTGTTGATTAATTCATTTAATAATCCATTGTGTCCAGTAGACACAGATGCAAAATGAAGAGCTATGTATGGGGTGATGTTTTTTTTTTTTGGGACAGGTCCCCTTTTTTCTTTAAGGTGAGAGCGGAATGTTGTGGAATAGATATAGTTATGTGTGGGGAGGTAAGTTGGATAGGACAGGTTGCATTTGCAGACAGACAAGACAGCATACAGGGGTGGTGTGTGACACATGAGGGGGGTAAACAAATTTGACAGGGAGGGTGTTGTGGAATCAGAGAGCCATGTGCCCCAAGATGGCAGCACTGTGTCTGAGCTCCCCACCCATTGGCAATCAATGCTGCTCCTTCACTGCAACGAAGGTGGCTGTGCTGGACTCTGGGTGCTGGGGCCACCTTGCCCCTCCAGGTTGGCCATTCTGCCCTCAATCTGGGCAGTGGAGGGGGCACCACTGACTTGGGTCAGAGACTTGCTGGGACCCGGAGCCATGGCTGGCTGAGGTAAAGTAGGCAGATCGGCTGGAACTAGCCTGCCCAGTTAAGCTATGGTGTTGAGGTATTTCAATGTGTATAGGTTAGCAATGAACATAAAAATATTTTGCTAGTTATAACAGCATACCAGAACGTTGCAAATAACCCAGTAACATAACATTGTGTAGTATATGGAGCACAACAATCAGTGAGATAACAGTATAGTAACAGCATGCTAGTAACAGTTATGACATAAGGTCAACAACATAGGTAATTCAACATGTTATGTTAGTATGCAACCACTGTTTTACATAACAATAATAACACAAGGTCCAACATAATGTTTAGAGAGCAACATTTGTTAATAGTAAACCATAACCGATGTATAACAACAATAAATTATGATGAAGATAAGGGGTGGGAGGAGAGAGAAATACAGTCCAGTATATAGGCTATATAGTTTGCAACAGTACTGTTAATTACTCTACAGGTCTGTACTTCCTTTATGTATAACAGTGCCCTGTAGCCGCTGTAGCATGTACATACCTCTCAAGCTATCCACATGGGACAGTATGGGCCAAGCTGTAACACCTACAGGTACACAACTACAGAGGACTATTACATGTCAGGTGGATCTATATGACTGCCAAGGTGTACTGTGGACTGATGTAGTATGACTGTGCTATTGACATTATCATGTCAATGATAGATCTATGACAGAGGGATTAGGTGACAGTTATTACAGTCCGTGATAACATGAGACTTGAGATACATTTATCCTGTACAGTACAGAGAGTAAACAACTATCATGCCGTCCTTGGCAGGCATGGAGTTAGACTATCAGGAAATGTACACAGACAAAAGAGGCACACAGCCATAACAAGATTACACATTTTATTTATTGTATTAACTTTTATTAGTACTGTACTTGTTGCCTTTATTTTCTGAAGTCTTATCACCTTCCTGAGCAATGCTGCTAACATTGTTACATCTGAACATACAAATTATTAACCCATACTTAGGCCTACTACACCCATTTACCTGTAATTCCTGTGGGGAGAACATCTGTTAACAATACATAACTGATTCAATAATATTTCATAGTACTTGACACTGGATTCAAACCCTGGTCTGTCTGTGACAAAATGTATATCAGACCTAGTATTTATCAAACTGAGCTACTGAGCCACTGCTGCATACCGATTGATTGATATTTGCCTAGAGCTCACCTGGTAACAAAATATGACCTGGAAATAGATGTAGAGTGTTATACAAGACTGCAGTGGCACTTGGTGAACTGCACATTAATACATAGAATGCAGGTGTAGACAATAAACCCCTAGTGGGTGGCAATATCTGTGATGTGTACAAACCATATTAGAATGTTGGGTTGGCTACCTGTCCCATATACAGTTGCATAAGGTATATTTGCAGTCTACAGCTATTAAAGTTTCATATTTGCCTGTGACACTGTACCTCAGAGCAGGAATGCATGCAGCTGAAATGCAATGGTTACCACAAGGCAATCCTGATATATACAATATATTTTGGGTGTCCCTAGTAGTGCTTCAGATCTTAGTGCAGAACAAATATCACAGAGGCACCAGAAGCTGTTGAAGACTGGGGGGGGGGGGGATGTGGAGGATGAGAGGGGAACTTAGTGATCTAGAAAGGGCAATTTTTAAAAACAATTTACTACCACAACATAGGTTCACTTTGAGGACATTTTAAGCTTAGCCAATTTTCCTTTTGGTGGTTGAATTAACATTTTCTGATTGGTCTTACCTATCCCATGGCTGATAATTGTATATTAGCCCTAGTGAAAGTAAATGTGATCATACTATAGATAATTTAAGGGGATCCATGTAAGAGATGCAGCATTTAGGAACTGCCTCTATCCATTAGTGGCATGAGAGGCAATCCTGGAGTACATTTTCTATTACCCATCCTTAGATCCAAGTTATGTTTGAATGTGGACAGGGATGAGCTTTGTTTTACTTGAATGGATAGTCTGTTCTGGAACAGTGGTAGCCTCTGTGATATATATCCATCTCTCCACAACATTCAGTTTAGATACCTGGACTGAGTATTTCTGATGCCATTTGACTTGCTGATGTTCAGTAAGTCCATCTGTATTATGTCGGAGGATGCTTTGTATGCCAGACAAATCACCTCTAAGCACTCTGTAGGATACTGAGTATAATAATAAATATTTGAGGGCGTCCATGCAAGACGTATTGTTTAGGACTTTTATCCTTTTAGTAAGGTATCTCTGTGGGTATTCCAATTGTTGCATGGGTCTGGACAGATACATGCCAAAGTGGGCATTATACAAAATGATTGACCTAATGAAGGCTTTGTAAAGGGGGGCAATAACATCTCTAGATCTAGTCAAAATCAATTTGGTTATAAGCTGTGCATATAGAAAGACTTTCTTATGACTTTGGGCACATGTTGGTCAAAAGTTAGGTCACTGTACACACAAGTTCCCAAATGCCAAACAACTGTGTTAGTTCTCAGGGGGCATTGTCAATTTGGTAGTTCCCTGAAGTAGATGACTTCCCAAAGGATATGATAATGTATTTCTTGGAGTTTAGTTTCAATTTATGATTCTGGCACCAGTTATTGTTTGGGACAAACCTTCCTGCATGATGGCTAAGTCATTTGGGGATTCAATAACTTTCTCTAGCTTGTAGTCGTCTCAAACTTAGTTGGCCAAAGCCCTTAGGTATTTCCTTCTACTTTTGAGATGTATATGCCAAACAGAAAAAGTCTTAGTACCGAACCCTGAGGGACTCCATTGGTGACTGGTCTCTTCTCCTATTTTGATCTTTTGCATCCTGTGAGCAAGCATACATGTATGCATTCTTTGATTCACCTTCCTGATTGTATTAACCTGATTGTTTTAAATTACATTCCTTGTATAATACAGCACCACTTGTTAGAATGTGTTTTAAATTTGTAGTTTGGAACAGTCTTCTAGTTAACAATGAAACAAAATGCACGAGCCAATAATGACAAAACTACCCGTTTCAGAAAATTTAAACGATGAATGGACAATCAAACTTCTGTCATTACAATCCACCAATATCAGTAATATGCAAAATCTCTGCAGAAGTAAGTCATATAAATAATTCCACATTAAAGGGATCTGTAACTAATGAAGAGGTTGCTGCTAGGAAACAACTTTATATTTCATTGTTTCATCTACAAATAAAGTGCCTATTGCCCTTGAAGAATAAATTGCCTGTACTACAAAAATGATAAGCTAGTAATTTTGTAATGGGAAATGGATGACAAACTGATAGCAGAAACATAGTTACTAGGTAACTCCTCCAAAGGAGGACATTCATAGGACTGCAGCAGCCACCCCCTTTGAAGTACAGCACAGTACAGTATCAATGCTCCATCTGCATACTGTGGGAGTAGAACCCACAGCCTTCTGCATCAAAAGCAAGTATACTACCTGTTGTGCTACTAACAATGCAAACAAATTAATGCACTAAACTTCTCTTTTCCTGAAGCTTTCACCTCCTTGTAAAATCCAATTGACTCTCAATTTTGCAGCACAAGAAATCTGGAAAAAGCCAAAATGTATTGCGGGGGGGAGGGGGGCAAATGCCCAAAACCAGGGACACATTTTAAATATTGCTTATATAATCTTATCTTATATAATCTTAGAAAGTTGCTAAAATAAAGTGTTTTGTGTTACCATGTGTTTCCTGAAAGATAGAAAGACTGAAACTTAAAGGGCTATCATTATTTAGTGAATTCAGTTCTCACTGATTTGCCAGAAAACCACAAATTGTAAGAGGAACAGACCAAAAGTAGTCAGAGCCTGAGTAACACTAACCACCAGGTATACCTAACTGTTGCACTTTACACACACGCACACACACACACACACACACACACACACACACACACACACACACACACACACACACACACACACACACACACACACACACACACACACACGGAAGCAGCATAACTCCTGCAAATAAAAGAACAAAATTCTCCTTACTGGCATGACTCTGGCAGCACCAACAGAACAGTGGCAGCGTAACTCCTGTAACACAGAGCAATAAGAGTGCAATAGCAGCTAGTTTCGTTAGTTTAACTTCCGCGCATGAATCCACATTAGAGTGAAAATTCCACTTCATTAATTTTTTCCGACAGGTCTTGCAGCTGTAAAAGTGGGGGGGCTTCCCCTGGCTCTATGGTTCCAGCACCCATGTGCATATATCTTGTAGTACAGCTCTAAATCTTCACTTTAGCAGAACGCTCTTTCTTAGCTAACGTTGAGTCACTTAGTGGTATTCTTTGTGTTTTCAGTTCAGAGCAGATGTAATACTTGATTTCATGAACAACAGCCCAAAATACACACATATTGCACAACACAGGTTTATTAGGGGTGACTTCATACAGTTATTGTTATATTTTCAAGTCTTTATTGCTGAGCAGTTCATATAATGCAGGTGTTGCAATACATCTGTAATTCCACAATTAATGCAGTAAAAACTTTATTTGATTAACATTATCAGGTTTCATGCTTTCATCTTTATTGAACTATACGTGGTATTACTCACTTATTTCTGTACAGATGTATGAACACCTTCATTGCAGTACAATCAAAACTGTATATACCTAATGGCAGTTGATCATTTACTCTTTCTTGCTTATATGAATATAGATTGCACAATACATCTGTACTCACCACATACACGGCACAACTTAGCCAGGCACCCTGCATGGGCCTCTGGGATGTGAGCTCTCTCCTCTGCAGCTGTAGGAAGAGAAGCACACCATTATGTATAACTGTCTATCACACATTCAGATTAGGTATTTCTAAAACAATGCTAACAGTACTTACAAACTTGTGGGGCATTCCCGTCTCGAGCATCCTGGCCCCAGGTGTCCAGAAGTCCCTTCTTTCATCACTTCAGATCGTCATAATGATAATGGACTTGCTGACCTGTGCAGGGGATACCTGTTGCACTGGTGAGATCATGTGCCAGCCGGTCCCAGGCTTCTGACTTGTACTCTGATACCTGGTACTGGCCCTGCACTAGCTGGACATCATGGTATTTCACAAGGAGTCCAACCATGACCCTGGACTCCAGAATGCCCCACCATTGTGCCCAGAAGCACACACCCTCTCCATCACCTGCCATTGTTCCTGTCAAGTTCAAACTCCAACTGGTTCTGCTCTATTCCCTCCTGTTGCACTTAAGCCTGTTTTCCAACCCTTTACTTCCACTGGGCAATTTTTAAATATGCGGCACATTGCTTAGCACTGCGCAAGTGATGCGCAAATAAGCCTAGCTGTGCTGAGCAATACTTAAACTGGCATTGCTTAGCAGTGCTTTGCACTGCTTAGCAATGCACAAACCAGATAAGCCCTAAACATTCTTTGTTTAAGCAGAGCTTGGCAAGGCTTAGCTGTGCTTAGCAGGGCTTAGCTGAGCGCAGCAAAGCAAGATTTAAAATTGCTTCTCATAATGTGTATTTTCAAAATAAATGCTGACTAACCTGTGTGTGTATTTGAACCCTGCACCTACAGCACATACAGTTGTTACTCAAACTATTAGGCTACATGGATGCCTGAAATGCTACTATACTTTTATATATAGCTCTCCACTACATTTAAGCACAGCTGAGCACTGTGGTGTGTCAAGC